>NW_027590959.1:7500-10000 GCF_964213995.1 Mustelus asterias
CAGATACAGCATGGGGATAGATACAGGGAAAAGCTGCCTACACATCAAACACACCCAGGACAGGTACAGCATCGGGTGAGATACAGCGTAAATCTCCCTCCACATTGTGTGTGTGAGAGAGAATGTGTGTGTGTGAGAGAGAATATGAGTTTGTGTGTGAGAGGGAGAGTGTGAGAAAGAGAGACAATGTGTGATGGAGACAGAGTGCGTCTGAGAGAGAGTGAGTGTGTGTGAGAGAGAGAGTGTGTGTGTGTCTGAGAGTGTGAGAGAGTGTGTGTGCGAGAGAGAGAGAGCGTCTGTGTGTGTGCGATTATGTGTGTGTCTAAGAGTGTGTAAGAGAGGGTGTGTGTGTGTGAGCTGATCTTTTTCTACAGTCTATCGGTAACTGCAACACTATATTCTGCACCCTTTCCTCTCCTTCTCCCCTGTGCACTCTATGTACGGAATGTTTTGTCTGTATAGCGCACAAGAAACAATACTTCTCACTGCATCCCAACACAAATCAATCAAATCAAATCAAATTAACACGGTGAAGTTTGGACCCTGTGGGGTGACAGTTGTCTGAATACAGATTCTATCTTATTGTAACATTCAGGTACCACGTGTACTGAGCTCACCAGCGTTCTGTCTGTATTGTGTGAATCCAGTCTTGAAATATCCACTAATGTTGCTAATTCTGCCAAGACAGAAAGAGAAAGAGTGTTTGAATTCTCCGTGATTAGACCCCTTAACGATAAACAACATGGTGGATGAGAGGGATAGAGAGGGAGAGGAAGAGAGAGAGATGGAGCGATGGAGAGTAACAGAGAGATAGGGAGAGGGAGCAAAGCAGAGAGTAACAGTTCGACAGTGAGGAATAGAGATTAATTCAGATGGGTAGTTAGTGTCAGGGGAGTCCAAGACGCTACATAAGCAAGGTAAAGATTTGAAAATGGAGGAGTGTTTCTTACCCATTTTTAAAAGACAATCCACACTCACACCAGTCACATTTCACACTCTCTGCTCAGTCCTGTGTTGGGGGGTTTTGAGTGTGTAATCAGTGTTTGCTTTTCTCAAACCGCTCTGATATTCCCAACAAGGGCAAGAGGTTTCAGTGTTTAAACATGTAAACATTTAAAAACAAAAGCAGACAGGATTTGGTTAAATCTCACGGGATCCAGGGTGAGGTAGCCAAATGGATATAAAATTGGCTTGATGACAGAAGACAGAGGGTGGTTGTAGAGGGTTGTTTTTTTGGTCAAACTGGAGGCCTGTGACCAACGGGGTGCCTCAGGGATCGGTGCTGGGTCCACTGTTATTGGTCATTTATATTAATGATTTGGATGAGAATTTAGGAGGCATGGTTTGTAAGTTTGCAGTTGACACCAAGATTTGTGGCATAGTGGACAGTGAAGAAGGTTATCTAGGGTTGCAATGGGGTCTTGATCAATTGGGCCAGTGGGCTGTTGAATGGCAGGTGTAGTTTAATTTAGATAAATGCAAGGTGATGCATTTTGGTAGATTGAACAAACACAGGACTTACTCAGTTAATGGTAGGGTGTTGGTGAGAGTTACAGAACAAAGGGATCTCGGGGTACAGATTGATAGCTCCTTGAAAGTGGAGTCACAGGTGGATAGAGTGGTGAAGAAGGCATTCCACATGCTTGGTTTCATTGGTCAAAACATTGAACACAGGAGTTGGGACGTCTTGTTGGAGTTGTACAAGACATTGGTAAGACCACACTTGGAATGCTGTGTATTGTTCTGGTCACCCTTATAGAAAGGAGATTATTAAGCTGGAAAGTGTGCAGAAAAGAATGACTGGGATGCTATGGGGTCCTGATGGTTTGAGTTATAATGAGAGGCTGGATACTCTGGGACTTTTTTCCCTTGAGTTGGCTTAGTGGTGTTCTTATGGAGGTCTCTAAAATAATGAGGGCATGGATACAGCAGCTTTATCGAACCTTAGTTAGGCCGCACTTGGAATATAGTGTTCAATTCTGATCGACACACTACCAGAAAGATGTGGAGGCTTTGGAGAGGGTTCAGAAAAGATTTACCAGGATGTTTCCTAGGATGGAGGGCATTAGCTCTGAGGAGAGATTGGAGAAACTTGGTTTGTTCTCACTGGAACGACGGAGGTTGAGGGATGACCTGATAGAATTCTACAAGATTATGAGGGGCATGGACAGAGTGGATAGTCAGAAGCTTTTTACCAGGGTGGAAGATTCAAAATCTAGGGGGCATAGGTTTGAGGTGTGAGGGGCAAGGTTTAAAGGAGATGTACAAGGCAAGTATTTTTACACAGAGGGTGGTGGGTGCCTGGAACTCGCTGCCGGGGGAGGTCGTGGAAGCAGATACGATAGTGAGTTTTACGGAACGTCTGGACAAATACATGAATAGGATGGGAATAGAGGGATATGGTCCCCGGAAGGGTAGGGGGTTTTAGTTCAGTCGGGCAGCATGGTTGGTGCAGGCTTGGAGGGCCGAAGGGCCTGTTCCTGTGCTGTAATTCTCTTTG
>NW_027590959.1:25000-45000 GCF_964213995.1 Mustelus asterias
TGAGAGAGAGAGACCGTGTGTGTGTGTGAGAGAGAGTGTGTGTGAGAGAGAGAGTGTGTGTAAGAGAGAGAGTGTGTGTGAGAGAGAGTGTGTGTGTGTGTGTGTGTGTGTGTGAGAGAGAGAGTGTGTGCGAGAGGGAGAGTGTGTGCGAGAGGGAGAGCGTGTGCGTGAGAGAGAGTGTGTGTGTGAGAGAGAGAGAGTGTGCGAGAGAGAGAGTGTGTGCGAGAGAGAGAGTGTGTGCGAGAGAGAGAGTGTGTGCGAGAGAGAGAGTGTGTGCGAGAGAGAGAGTGTGTGCGAGAGAGAGAGTGTGTGTGTGAGAGAGAGTGTGTGTGTGAGCGAGTGTATATGTTTGAGAGAGAGTGTATGTGTGAGAGAGAGTGTATGTGAGTGAGAGATTGAGTGAATGTGTGTGTGAGAGACTGAGTGCATGTGTGTGAGAGTGTGTCAGTGAGAGAGAATGCATCGGTGAGAGTGTGTGAGCGTGAAAGTGTGTGTGAGAGAATGTGTGTGAGAGAGAATGTGTGTGAGAGAGAGAATGTGTGTGTGACAGAGAGAAAGAGCATGTGTGTGAGTGAGAGAGTGCGTCAGAGATAGTGGATGTGTGTGTGAGAGATAGAGAGAGCATGTGTGTGTGTGTGTGTCTGAGAGTGTGTAAGGAGAGCGTGTGTGTGACCTGATCTTCCTCGACAGTCTATCAGTGACTGAAACACGGAATTAGATGCAAAGTAAAGCTCCCTCGACACTGTTCCCATCAAACACTCCCAGGAAAGGTACAGGTACAGCACAGAGTTCGATACAGAGTAAAGCTCTCTCTACACTGTTCCCATCAAACACTCCCAGGAAAGACACAGCACAGAGTTCGATACAGAGTAAAGATCCCTCTACACTGTCCCCATCCAACACACCAAGGACAGATACAGCACGGGGTTAGATACAGAGTAAAGCTCCCTCTCCACTGTCCCCATCAAACACTCCCAGGACAGGTACAGCACGGGGTTAGATACAGATTAAAGCTCACTGTACACTGTCCCCATCAAACAGTCCCAGAACAGATACAGCACGGGGTTCGATACAGAGTAAAGCTCCCTCTACACTGTCCCCATCAAAGAAAGCAAGGACAGATACAGCACGGGTTTAGGTACAGAGTAAAGCTCCCTCTACACTGTCCCCCATCAAACACTCCCAGGACAGGTACAGCACGGGATTAGATACAGAGTGAAGCTCCCTCTACACTGTCCCCCATCAAACCCTCCCAGGACAGGGACAGCACGGGGTGAGATACAGAGTAAATCTCCCTCTACACTGTCCCCATCAAACACTCCCAGGACAGGTACAGCACGGGGTGAGATACAGAGTAAATCTCCCTCTACACTGTCCCCATCAAACTCGCCCAGCACAAGTATATGTTTGAGAGAGAGTGTGTGTGTGAGAGAGAGTGTGTGTGAGAGAGAGAGTGTGTGTGAGAGAGAGAGTGTGTGTGAGAGAGAGTGTGTGTGAGAGAGAGAGTGTGTGTGAGAGAGAGAGTGTGTGTGAGAGAGAGAGTGTGTGTGAGAGAGAGAGTGTGTGTGAGAGAGAGTGTGTGTGAGAGAGAGTGTGTGTGAGAGAGTGTGTGTGTGTGTGAGAGAGAGTGTGTGTGAGAGAGAGTGTGTGTGAGAGAGAGAGTGTGTGTGAGAGAGTGTGTGTGTGTGAGAGAGAGTGTGTGTGAGAGAGTGTGTGTGAGAGAGTGTGTGTGTGTGAGAGAGAGTGTATGTTTGAAAGAGAGTGTATGTGTGTGAGAGAGTGAGTGTATGTGTGTGAGAGAGTGAGTTTATGTGTGAGAGAGACTGAGTGCATGTGTGTGAGAGTGTGTCAGTTGGAGAGAATGCATGGGTGAGAGTGTGTGAGCGTGAAAGTGTGTGTGAGAGAATGTGTGAGAGAGAAAGTGTGTGTGAGAGAGAGAAAGAGCATGTGTGTGAGTGAGAGAGTGCGTAAGAGATAGTGTATGTTTGTGTGAGAGACAGAGAGAGCATGTGTGTGTGTGTGTCTGAGAGTGTGTAAGGAGAGCGTGTGTGTGACCTGATCTTCCTCTACAGTCTATCAGTAACTGAATCACGGGATTAGATGCAAAGTAAAGCTCCCTCGACACTGTTCCCATCAAACACTCCCAGGAAAGGTACAGGTACAGCACAGAGTTCGATACAGAACTGTTTCTGTGTTTAAAAATGTACAAATTTAAAAACAAAAGCAGACAGGATTTGGTTAAATCTCACGGGATCCAGGGTGAGGTAGCCAAATGGATACAAATTAGGCTTGATGACAGAAGACAGAGGGTGGTTGTCGAGGGTTGTTTTTTTTGTCAAACTGGAGGCCTGTGACCAACGGGGTGCCTCAGGGATCGGTGCTGGGTCCACTGTTATTGGTCATTTATATTAATGATTTGGATGAGAATTTAGGAGGCATGGTTTGTAAGTTTGCAGATGACACCAAGATTAGTGGCATAGTGGACAGTGAAGAAGGTTATCTAGGGTTGCAATGGGATATTGATCAGTTGGGCCAGTGGGCTGTTGAATGGCAGATGGAGTTTAATTTAGATAAATGCAAGGTGATACATTTTGGTGGATCGAACCAACACAGGACTTACTCAGTTAATGGTAGGGTGTTGGTGAGAGTTACAGAACAAAGGGATCTCGGGGTACAGATTGATAGCTCCTTGAAAGTGGAGTCACAGGTGGATAGAGTGGTGAAGAAGGCATTCCACATGCTTGGTTTCATTGGTCAGAACATGGAATACAGGAGTTGGGACGTCTTGTTGAAGTTGTACAAGACATTGGTAAGACCATACTTGGAATGCTGTGTATTGTTCTGGTCACCCTTATAGAAAGGAGATTACTGAGCTAGAAAGTGTGCAGAAAAGAATGACTGGGATGCTATGGGGTCCTGATGGTTTGAGTTATAATGAGAGGCTGGATACTCTGGGACTTTTTTCCCTTGAGTTGGCTTAGTGGTGTTCTTATAGAGGTCTCTAAAATAATGAGGGCATGGATACAGCAGCTTTATCGAACCTTAGTTAGGCCGCACTTGGAATATAGTGTTCAATTCTGATCGACACACTACCAGAAAGATGTGGAGGCTTTGGAAAGGGTTCAGAAAAGATTTACCAGGATGTTTCCTAGGATGGAGGGCATTAGCTCTGAGGAGAGATTGGAGAAACTTGGTTTGTTCTCACTGGAACGACGGAGGTTGAGGGGCGACCTGATAGAATTCTACAAGATTATGAGGGGCATGGACAGAGTGGATAGTCAGAAGCTTTTTACCAGGGTGGAAGATTCAAAATCTAGGGGGCATAGGTTTAAGGTGTGAGGGGCAAGGTTTAAAGGAGATGTACAAGGCAAGTTTTTTTACACAGAGGGTGGTGGGTGCCTGGAACTCGCTGCCGGGGGAGGGAGTGGAAGCAGATACGATAGTGAGTTTTACGGAACGTCTGGACAAATACATGAATAGGATGGGAATAGAGGGATATGGTCCCCGGAAGGGTAGGGGGTTTTAGTTCAGTCGGGCAGCATGGTGGGTGCAGGCTTGGAGGGCCGAAGGGCCTGTTCCTGTGCTGTAATTCTCTTTGTTCTTTGATAAGCTCGTCAACATCTTTTCCAAAAGGGAGGGGAGTCTAAAACTAGAAGACATAGGTTTAAGGTGAGAGGGGAGAGGGTCCAGAGGGCAATTCTTTTCACACATAGGGTGGTGAGGGATTGGAACAAGCTGCCAGAGGTCGTAGTAGAAGCGGACACAATTTTATATTTTAAAAAGCATTTAGACAGTTATTCTGGTAAGATTGGTATGGAGGGATTTGGGCCAAACGCAAGGCATTTGATACGAGCTTAATGGTAAAAACTGGGTGGCAGGGAAAAGTTGGGCCAAAGGGCCCATTTGTATCTGAGCTCTGTTTTCTGCCCGGAAACCATTTCTCAATCCATCCCAGTATTTTCCAAATTTGTGGATTGGACACAGTAAATTGCCGATTCCGGTCCAAAGCTGTGTTGGTTCGGTGGATTAAGGTAAATGTGTGGGGTTACGGGGATAGGGCTGGGTCAAGGGCCTTGGTAAGATACTGTGTCAGAGAGTCAGTACAGACTCGATGGGCTGAATGGTCTCCTTCTGCACTGCAGGGATTCTGTGACTCTACTATTAAGATCCCTTTGTCATTTGAAGCTTCCAGCTAAAATGCTGACAATGCTGCCTATTTCTGTGCACTTTGGCAAACGTTCTGTCTCATCACCGGGTGACACGGTGGCACAGTGGTTAGCACTGCTGACTCACAGCGCCAGGGATCTGGGTTCGATTCCCCGCCTCGAGTGACTGTCTGTGTGGAGTTTGCACGTTTGCTAAATTGCCCCTTCGTGTCAGGGGGATTCGGGCCTGGGTGGGATTATTGTCGGGGCAGGTTTGTTGGGCTGAATGGCCTCATTCTGCAGTGTAGGAATTCTATGGCTCTTGGATCTTAAATGGTTGATAAAGAGTGAAACTGAGACACAAACTGGGGCTTTGCAGCAGCAGACAGAATGGGAATCATTGCATCCTGCAGGGATTTTTATTACAGAATCAATTTCAGAAAATTTACAACTCAAAATTAACAACAGCAAAGTGTGGGATTGCAAACTTGGAATGATTAGCCCAGGACTAAAGTTTAAAAGCTACAGATTGACATTCAGAAACAAGAGATGGCCTCACATCTTCAATTCTGTGATTGTCCCCCATCTCCTGCTCTGAATATTACAAAATCCCTGCCCTCTTCATGCGTCTGGAGACTTTGAAAGTTACGCAGACATTGGTAAAACTTTCCTTTATCTCAAGGCATCTCCTGTGAAATACTCAACTTCTGCAAAGAGATACAATCTCATTGACACTTTCTGAATCTCCTTTCAAACAACCTCCCAACCCCACTGTGCAGGATGCAGGAATGTCACCTTTTGTCACATTCCCCAACACAATTGTTGACACGTTTTCGGGACAGGAAAAGTAGATTCAACTGACAGATTCTGAGCCCCAGGTTGAATCTTTAAGATGTAAAAATGAACTGAAACACCAGGTCTCTCTGTTCCTGCAAGTATTTTAACATTGGCCCATTGATTTTAAATTGCTTCTCCTGTGTGTAAAATACCATCTATCAACTTCAGGTTTGAACATTAATACGTGACTGAGCATCAACTGTGAATTATAGGAGGTAGTTCCAAACTAATATCACACCTGGTGTGGCAAAGTGTTCCTGAATTTCACTCCGAAAAGTCTAAAACCCTAAACATTGTCTAAAATCCAATGTCCCCCAAGTCCTGTCCCCATCAAACACTCCCAGGACAGGTACAGCACAGGGTTAGGTACAGAGTATAGCTCCCTCGACACTGTCCCCATTAAACACTCCCAGGACAAATACAGCACGGGGTTCAGTACAGAGTAAAGGTCCCTCTATACTGTCCCCCATCAAACACTCGCAGGACAGGGACAGCACAGGGTAAGATACAGAGCAAAGCTCGCTCTACACTGTCCCCATAAAACACTTCCAGGAGAGATACAGCACGGGGTTAGATACAGAGTAAAGCTCCCTCTACACTGTCCCCCATCAAACACACCCAGGACAGGTACAGCACGTGTTTAGATACAGAGTGAAGCTCCCTCTACAATGTCCCCATCAAACACTCCCAGGACAGGTACAGCACGGGGTTAGATACAGAGTAAAGCTCCCTCTATACTGTCCCCCATCAAACACTCCCAGGACAGGTACAGCACGGGTTTTGATACAGAGTGAAGCTCCCTCGACACTGTCCCCATCAAACACACCCAGGACAGGTACAGCACGGGGTTAGATACAGAGTGAAGCTCCCTATACACTGTCACTATCAAATAAACCAATGACAGATACAGCATGGTGCTAGATTAAAGGAAAAGCTGCCTCCACATTGTGCACATCAAACACACCCAGGACAGGTACAGCACGGGGTTCGATACAGCTCAAATCTTCCTCTACATTTTGCCCCATCACTGTGTGTGTGTGTGTGTATAAGAGAATGTGTGTGTGAGAGAGAGAGAGTGTGTGTGTGTGAGAGAGATAGTGTGCGAGAGAGTGTGTGAGAAAGTGTGTGTGTGTGAGAGAGAGTGTGAGAGAGAGAGTGTGCGAGAGAGAGAGTGTGCAAGAGAGTGTGTGCGAGAGAGAGTGTGTGCGAGAGAGAGAGTGTGTGCGAGAGAGAGAGTGTGTGTGCGAGAGAGAGAGTGTGTGCGAGAGAGAGAGTGTGTGCGAGAGAGAGAGTGTGTGCGAGAGAGAGAGTGTGTGCGAGAGAGAGTGTGTGCGAGAGAGAGTGTGTGCGAGAGAGAGTGTGTGCGAGAGAGCGTGTGTGTGAGAGAGTGTGTGCGTGAGAGAGAGAGAGTGTGCGTGAGAGAGAGTGTGTGCGTGTGAGAGAGTGTATGTTTGAGAGAGTGTATGTGTGAGAGAGTGTGTGTGTGTGAGAGAGAGTGTGCGAGAGAGAGAGCGTGTGTGTGAGAGAGAGTGTGTGTGAGAGAGAGTGTGTGTGTGAGAGAGAGAGTGTGTGTGAGAGAGTGTGTGTGTGAGAGGGAGTATATGCTTGAGAGAGAGTGAATGTGTGTGAGAGAGTGAGTGTATGTGTGTGTGAGAGACTGAGTGCATGTGTGTGAGAGTGTGACAGTGAGAGAGAGTGCATGGGTGAGAGTGTGTGAGTGTGAAAGTGTGTGTGAGAGAATGTGTGTGAGAGAGAAAGTGTGTGTGTGTGAGAGAGAAAGTGTGTGTGTGTGTGAGAGAGAGTGTGCGAGAGAGAGAGTGTGTTCGAGAGAGAGAGTGCGAGAGAGAGAGTGTGTGCGAGAGAGAGAGTGTGTGAGAGAGAGAGAGTGTGTGAGAGAGAGCGTGTGCGAGAGAGAGAGCGTGTGCGAGAGAGAGAGCGTGTGCGAGAGAGAGAGTGTGTGCGAGAGAGAGAGAGCGTGTGCATGAGAGAGAGCATGTGCGAGAGAGAGACCGTGTGCGAGAGAGAGACCGTGTGCGAGAGAGAGACCGTGTGCGAGAGAGAGAGCGTGTGCGAGAGAGAGTGTGTGTGTGTGAGAGAGAGTGTGTGCGTGAGAGAGAGTGTGTGCGTGAGAGAGAGTGTGTGCGTGAGAGAGAGAGTGTGTGTGTGTGAGAGAGAGAGCGTGTGCGAGAGAGAGAGAGTGTGTGTGTGAGAGAGAGAGAGCGTGTACGAGAGAGAGACCGTGTGCGAGAGAGAGAGCGTGTGCGTGAGAGAGAGTGTGTGTGTGTGAGAGAGAGTGTGTGCGTGAGAGAGAGAGTGTGTGTGTGTGAGAGAGAGTGTGTGCGTGAGAGAGAGAGTGTGTGCGTGAGAGAGAGAGTGTGTGTGTGAGAGAGAGAGAGAGTGCGTGAGAGAGAGCATGTGCGAGAGAGAGACCGTGTGCGAGAGAGAGACCGTGTGCGAGAGAGAGACCGTGTGCGAGAGAGAGAGCGTGTGCGTGAGAGAGAGTGTGTGTGCGTGAGAGAGAGAGTGTGTGCGTGTGAGAGAGAGTGTGTGCGTGAGAGAGAGAGTGTGTGTGTGAGAGAGAGAGAGAGTGCGTGAGAGAGAGCATGTGCGAGAGAGAGACCGTGTGCGAGAGAGAGACCGTGTGCGAGAGAGAGACCGTGTGCGAGAGAGAGACCGTGTGCGAGAGAGAGAGCGTGTGCGTGAGAGAGAGTGTGTGTGCGTGAGAGAGAGAGTGTGTGCGTGTGAGAGAGTGTGTGCGTGAGAGAGAGAGTGTGTGTGTGAGAGAGAGAGTGTGTGTGAGAGAGAGAGAGTGCGTGAGAGAGAGTGTGTGCGTAAGAGAGAGTGTATGTGTGTGAGAGAGAGAGTGTATGTGTGTGAGAGAGTGAGTGTATGTGTGTGTGTGTGTGTGAGAGACTGAGTGCATGTGTGTGAGAGTGTGTCAGTTGGAGAGAATGCATGGGTGAGAGTGTGTGAGCGTGAAAGTGTGTGTGAGAGAATGTGTGAGAGAGAAAGTGTGTGAGAGAGAGAAAGTGTGTGTGAGAGAGAAAGTGTGTGAGAGAGAGAAAGTGTGTGTGACAGAGAGAAAGAGCATGTGTGTGAGTGAGAGAGTGCGTAAGAGATAGTGTATGTGTGTGTGAGAGGCAGAGAGAGCGTGTGTGTATGTGTGTGTGTGTGTGTCTGAGAGTGTGTAAGGAGAGCGTGTGTGTGACCTGATCTTCCTCGCCAGTCTATCAGTAACTGAATCACGGGATTAGATGCAAAGTAAAGTTCCCTTGACACTGTTCCCATCCACACCCAGGAAAGGTACAGGTACAGCACAGAGTTCGATACAGAGTAAAGCTCTCTCTCCACTGTCCCCATCCAACACACCCAGGACAGATACAGCACGGGGTTAGATACAGCGCAAAGCTCCCACTACACTGTCCCCATCAAACACTCCCAGGACAGTTACAGCACGGGGTTAGATACAGATTAAAGCTCACTGTACACTGTCCCCATCAAACCGTCCCAGAACAGATACAGCACGGGGTTAGATATAGAGTAAAGCTCCCTCTACACTGTCCCCATCAAACAAACCAAGGACAGATACAGCACGGGGTTAGATACAGAGTAAAGCTCCCTCTGCACTGTCCCCAACAAACTCGCCCAGGACAGGTACAGCACGGGTTTAGATACTGAGTAAAGCTCCCTCGAGACTGTCCCCATCAAACACTCCCAGGACAGGTACAGCACAGGGTTAGATACAGAGTAAAGCTCCCTCTACACTGTCCCCCATCAAACACTCCCAGGACAGGTACAGCACGGGGTTAGATACAGAGTAAAGCTCCCTCTACAATATCCCCATCAGACAAACCAAGGACAGATACAGCACGGGGTGAGATACAGAGTAAAGCTCTCTCTCCACTGTCCCCATCAAACACTCCCAGGACAGGTACAGCACGGGGTTAGATACAGAGTAAAGCTCCCTCTACACTGTCCCCCATCAAACACTCCCAGCACAGGTACAGCACGGGGTTAGATACAGATTAAAGCTCACTGTACACTGTCCCCATCAAACCGTCCCAGAACAGATACAGCACGGGGTTAGATATAGAGTAAAGCTCCCTCTACACTGTCCCCATCAAACAAACCAAGGACAGATACAGCACGGGGTGAGATACAGAGTAAAGCTCCCTCTGCACTGTCCCCAACAAACTCGCCCAGGACAGGTACAGCACGGGTTTAGATACAGAGTAAAGCTCCCTCGAGACTGTCCCCATCCAACACTCCCAGGACAGGTACAGCACAGGGTTAGATACAGAATAAAGCTCCCTCTACACTGTCCCCATCAAACACTCCCAGGACAGGTACAGCACGGGGTTAGATACAGAGTAAAGCTCCCTCTCCACTGTCCCCATCAAACACTCCCAGGACAGGTACAGCACGGGGTTAGATACAGAGTAAAGCTCCCTCTACACTGTCCCCATCAAACACTCCGAGGACAGGTACAGCACAGGGTTAGATACAGAGTAAAGCTCCCTCTACACTGTCCCCCATCAAACACTCCCAGGACAGGTACAGCACGGGGTTAGATACAGTGTGAAGCTCCCTCTCCACTGTCTCCCATCGAACACTCCCAGGACAGGTACAGCACGGGGTTAGATACAGAGTAAAGCTCCCTCTACACTGTCCCCCATCAAACACTCCCAGGACAGGTACAGCACAGGGTTAGATACAGAGTAAAGCTCCCTCTACACTGTCCCCATCAAACACTCCCAGGACAGGTACAGCACGGGGTTAGATACAGAGTAAAGCTCCCTCTACACTGTCCCCCATCAAACACTCCCAGGACAGGTACAGCACGGGGTTAGATACAGAGTAAAGCTCCCTCTACACTGTCCCCATCAAACACTCCCAGGACAGATACAGCACGGGGTTAGATACAGAGTAAAGCTCCCTCTACACTGTCCCCATCAAACACTCCCAGGACAGGTACAGCACGGGGTTAGATACAGAGTAAAGCTCCCTCTACACTGTCCCCATCAAACACTCCCAGGACAGGGACAGCACGGGTTTAGATACAGAGTGAAGCTCGCTCGACACTGTCCCCATCAAACACTCCCAGGACAGGTACAGCACGGGGTAAGATACAGAGTAAAGCTCCCTCGAGACTGTCCCCATCAAACACTCCCAGGACAGGGACAACACGGGGTTAGATACAGAGTAAAGCTCCCTCTACACTGTCCCCATCAAACACTCCCAGGACAGGTACAGCACAGGGTTAGATACAGAGTAAAGCTCCCTCTACACTGTCCTCATCAAACACTCCCAGGACAGGGACAGCACGGGTTTAGATACAGAGTGAAGCTCGCTCGACACTGTCGCCATCAAACACTCCCAGGACAGGTACAGCACGGGTTTAGATACAGAGTAAAGCTCTCTCTCCACTGTCCCCATCAAACACTCCCAGGACAGGTACAGCACGGGTTTAGATACAGAGTAAAGCTCCCTCGACACTGTCCCCATCAAAGACTCCCAGGACAGGTACAGCACGGGGTTAGATACAGAGTGAAGCTCCCTCGACACTGTCCCCATCAAAGACTCCCAGGACAGGTACAGCACGGGTTTAGATACAGAGTAAAGCTCTCTCTACACTGTCCCCATCAAACACTCCCAGGACAGGCACAGCATGGGTTAGATACAAAGTAAAGCTCCCTCTGCACTATCCCCATCAAACACTCCAAGAACAGATACAGCAGGGGGTTAGATATGGAGTAAAGCTCCCTCTACAATATCCCCATCAGACAAACCAAGGACAGGTACAGCACGGGGTTAGATACAGAGTAAAGCTCCCTCTTCACTGTCCCCATGAAACACTCCCAGGACAGGTACAGCAAGTGGTTCGATATAGAGTAAAGCTCCCTTGACACTGTCCCCATCAAACACTCCCAGGACAGCTCCAGCATGGGGTTAGATACAGTGTAAATCTCCCTCTACACTGTCCCCATCAAACACTCCCGGAACAGATATTATAAGATAATGCGGGGGCTGGATAGGGTGGAGGCGGAGAGATTCTTTCCACTTAGTAAGGAAGTTAAAACTAGAGGACACAGCCTCAAAATAAAGGGGGGTCGGTTTAAGACAGAGTTGAGGAGGAACGTCTTCTCCCAGAGGGTGGTGAATCTCTGGAATTCTCTGCCCACTGAGGTGGTGGAGGCTACCTCGCTGAATATGTTTAAAGCGCGGATGGATGGATTCCTGATCGGTAAGGGAATTAAGGGTCATGGGGATCAGGCGGGTAAGTGGTACTGATCCACGTCAGATCAGCCATGATCTTATTGAATGGCGGGGCAGGCTCGAGGGGCTAGATGGCCGACTCCTGCTCCTATTTCTTATGTTCTTATGTTCTAACAGATACAGCACGGGGTGAGATACAGAATAAATCTCCGTCTACACTGTCCCCATCAAACACTCCCAGCACAGGTACAGCAAGTGGTTAGATATAGAGTAAAGCTCCCACTTCACTGTCCTCATCAAACACTCCCACGACAGATACAGCAAGTGGTTAGATATCGAGTAAAGCTCCCACTTCACTGTCCTCATCAAACACTCCCAGGACATGTACAGCACAGGGTTAGATGCAGACTGAAGCTCCCTCTACACTATCCCCATCAAACACTCCCAGGACAGGTACAGCACGGGGTTCGATACAGAGAAAATCTCCCTCTACACTGTCCCCATCAAACACTCCCAGGACAGGGACAGCACGGGGTTAGATACAGAGTAAAGCTCCCTCGACACTACCCCCATCAAACACTGCCAGGACAGGGACAGCACGGGGTTAGATACAGAGTAAAGCTCCCTCTACACTGTCCCCATCAAACACTCCCAGGACATATACAGCACAGGGTTAGATACAGATAAAGCTCCCTCTACACTATCCCCATCAAACACTCCCAGGACATGAACAGCACGGGTTTAGATACAGAGTGAAGCTCCCTCTACACTGTCCCCATCAAACACTCCCAGGACAGGTACAGCACGGGGTTAGATACAGAGTGAAGCTCCCGATACACTGTCACTATCAAATAATCCAATGACAGATACAGCATGGTGCTAGATTAATGGAAAAGCTGCCTCCACATTGTGCACATCAAAGAGACCCAGGACAGGTACAGCACGGGGTTAGAGACAGCTCAAATCTTTCTCTACATTTTGCCCATCATTGTGTGTGTGTGTGTGTGTGAGAGAGAGTGTGTGTGCGAGAGAGAGAGAGTGTGTGTGAGAGAGAGAATGTGTGTGTGAGAGAGAGAGTGTGTGTGTGTGAGAGAGAGTGTGTGTGCGAGAGAGAGAGAGTGTGTGAGAAAGTGTGTGTGTGTGAGAGAGTGTGTGTGAGAGAGTGTGTGCGAGAGAGTGTGCGTGCGTGTGAGAGTGTGTGTGTGAGAAAGAGTGTGTGTGTGAGAAAGAGTGTGTGTGTGTGTGTGAGAGAGAGTGTGTGTGTGTGAGAGAGAGTGTGTGTGAGAGAGAGTGTGTGTGAGAGAGAGTGTGTGTATGAGAGAGAGAGAGAGAGTGTGTGTGAGAGAGAGAGAGAGTGTGAGAGAGAGAGAGTATATGTTTGAGAGAGAGTGTATGTGTGAGAGAGAGTGAGTTTATGTGTGTGAGAGAGTGTGTATCTGTGTGTGTGAGAGAGTGAGTGTATGTGTGTGAGAGAGTGAGTGTATCTGTGTGTGTGTGAGAGAGACTGAGTGCATGTGTGTGAGAGTGTGTCAGTGAGAGAGAATGCATGGGTGAGAGTGTGTGAGCGTGAAAGTGTGTGTGAGAGAATGTGTGTGAGAGAGAAAGTGTGTGAGAGAGAGAGAAAGAGTGTGTGTGACAGAGAGAAAGAGCATGTGTGTGAGTGAGAGAGTGCGTAAGAGATAGTGTATGTGTGTGTGAGAGACAGAGAGAGCATGTGTGTGTGTTTGAGTGTGTGTGTGTGTGTGTCTGAGAGTGTGTAAGGAGAGTGTGTGTGTGACCTGATCTTCCTCTACAGTCTATCAGTAACTGAATCACGGGATTAGATGCAAAGTAAAGCTCTCTCTACACTGTCCCCATCCAACACTCCCAGGACAGGTACAGCACGGGGTTAGATACAGAGTAAAGCTCCCTCTGCACTGTTCCCATCAAACACACCCAGGACAGGTACAGCACGGGGTTAGATACAGAGTAAAGCTATCTCGTCACTGTCCCCATGAAACACTTCCAGGACAGGTACAGCACGGGGTTAGATACAGATAAAGCTCCCTCTACACTGTCACTATCAAATAACTATCAAATCTCCACATCATGACAATCAAATATTCCAATGACAGATACAGCATGGGGATAGATGCAGGGAAAAGCTGCCTACACATCAAACACACCCAGGACAGGTACAGCATCGGGTGAGATACAGCGTAAATCTCCCTCCACATTGTGTGTGTGAGAGAGAATGTGTGTGTGTGAGAGAGAGAATATGAGTTTGTGTGTGTGTGTGAGAGGGAGAGTGTGAGAAAGAGAGACAATGTGTGATGGAGACAGAGTGCATCTGAGAGAGTGAGTGTGTGTGTGAGAGAGAGTGTGTGTGTGAGAGAGAGAGAGCGTGTGTGTGTGAGAGAGAGAGCGTGTGTGTGTGAGAGAGAGTGTGTGTGTGAGATAGTATGTGTGTGTCTGAGAGTGTGAGAGAGTGTGTGTGCGAGAGAGAGAGAGCGTGTGTGTGTGAGAGTGTGTGTGTGTGTGTGTGAGATAGTATGTGTGTGTCTGAGAGTGTGAGAGAGTGTGTGTGTGAGAGAGAGAGAGCGTGTGTGTGTGAGAGAGAGCGTGTGTGTGTGAGAGAGTGTGTGTGTGTGAGAGAGTGTGTGTGAGAGAGAGAGAGCGTGTGTGTGTGAGAGAGTGTGTGTGTGTGAGATAGTATGTGTGTGTCTGAGAGTGTGAGAGAGTGTGTGTGCGAGAGAGAGAGAGCGTGTGTGTGTGAGAGTGTGTGTGTGTGTGTGTGAGATAGTATGTGTGTGTCTGAGAGTGTGAGAGAGTGTGTGTGTGAGAGAGAGAGAGCGTGTGTGTGTGAGAGAGAGCGTGTGTGTGTGAGAGAGTGTGTGTGTGTGAGAGAGTGTGTGTGAGAGAGAGAGAGCGTGTGTGTGTGAGAGAGTGTGTGTGTGTGAGATAGTATGTGTGTGTCTGAGAGTGAGAGAGAGTGTGTGTGTGACAGAGAGAGAGTGTGTGTGTGTGTGAGATTATGTGTGTGTCTAAGAGTGTGTAAGAGAGAGTGTGTGTGTGAGAGCTGATCTTTTTCTACACCCTATCAGTAACTGCAACACTATATTCTGCACCCTTTCCTCTCCTTCTCCCCTGTGCACTCAATGTACGGAATGTTTTGTCTGTATAGCGCACAAGAAACAATACTTCTCACTGCATCCCAATACAAATCAATCAAATCAAATCAAATTAACACGGTGAAGTTTGGACCCTGTGGGGTGACAGTTGTCTGAATACAGATTCTATCTTATTGTAACATTCAGGTACCACGTGTACTGAGCTCACCAGCGTTCTGTCTGTATTGTGTGAATCCAGTCTTGAAATATCCACTCATGTTGCTAATTCTGCCAAGAGAGAAACAGAAAGAGTGTTTGAATTCTCCGTGATTAGACCCCTTAACGATAAACAACATGGTGGATGAGAGGGATAGAGAGAGGGAGAGGAAGAGAGAGAGATGGAGCGATGCAGAGTAACAGAGAGATAGGGAGAGGGAGCAATGCAGAGAGTAACAGTTAGACAGTGAGGAATAGAGATTAATTCAGATGGATAGTGAGTGTCAGGGGAGTCCAAGACGCTACATAAGCAAGGTAAAGATTTGAAAATGGAGGAGTGTTTCTTACCCACTTTTAAAAGACAATCCACACTCACACCAGTCATATTTCACACTCTCTGCTCAGTCCTGTGTTGGGGGGTTTTGAGTGTGTAATCAGTGTTTGCTTTTCTCAAACCGCACTGATATTCCCAACAAGGGCAAGAGGTTTCAGTGTTTAAACATGTAAACATTTAAAAACAAAAGCAGACAGGATTTGGTTAAATCTCACGGGATCCAGGGTGAGGTAGCCAAATGGATATAAAATAGGCTTGATGACAGAAGACAGAGGGTGGTTGTCGAGGGTTGTTTTTTTGGTCAAACTGGAGGCCTGTGACCAACGGGGTGCCTCAGGGATCGGTGCTGGGTCCACTGTTATTGGTCATTTATATTAATGATTTGGATGAGAATTTAGGAGGCATGGTTTGTAAGTTTGCAGTTGACACCAAGATTAGTGGCATAGTGGACAGTGAAGAAGGTTATCTAGGGTTGCAATGGGATATTGATCAGTTGGGCCAGTGGGCTGCTGAATGGCAGATGGAGTTTAATTTAGATAAATGCAAGGTGATACATTTTGGTGGATCGAACCAACACAGGACTTACTCAGTTAATGGTAGGGTTTGGTGAGAGTTACAGAACAAAGGGATCTCGGGGTACAGATTGATAGCTCCTTGAAAGTGGAGTCACAGGTGGATAGAGTGGTGAAGAAGGCATTCCACATGCTTGGTTTCATTGGTCAGAACATGGAATACAGGAGTTGGGACGTCTTGTTGAAGTTGTACAAGACATTGGTAAGACCATACTTGGAATGCTGTGTATTGTTCTGGTCACCCTTATAGAAAGGAGATTATTGAGCTAGAAAGTGTGCAGAAAAGAATGACTGGGATGCTATGGGGTCCTGATGGTTTGAGTTATAATGAGAGGCTGGATACTCTGGGACTTTTTTTCCCTTGAGTTGGCTTAGTGGTGTCTCATAGAGGTCTCTAAAATAATGAGGGCATGGATATAGCAGCTTTATAGAACCTTAGTTAGGCCGCACTTGGAATATAGTGTTCAATTCTGATCGACACACTACCAGAAAGATTGGAGAATTTGGAGAGGATTCAGAAAAGATTTACCAGGATGTTTCCGAGGATGGAGGGCATTAGCTCTGAGGAGAGATTGGAGAAACTTGGTTTGTTCTCACTGGAACGACGGAGGTTGAGGGATGACCTGATAGAATTCTACAAGATTATGAGGGGCATGGACAGAGTGGATAGTCAGAAGCCTTTTACCAGGGTGGAAGATTCAAAATCTAGGGGGCATAGGTTTAAGGTGTGAGGGGCAAGGTTTAAAGGAGATGTACAAGGCAAGTTTTTTTACACAGAGGGTGGTGGGTGCCTGGAACTCGCTGCCGGGGGAGGTAGTGGAAGCAGATACGATAGTGAGTTTTACGGAACGTCTGGACAAATACATGAATAGGATGGGAATAGAGGGATATGGTCCCCGGAAGGGTAGGGGGTTTTAGTTCAGTCGGGCAGCATGGTTGGTGCAGGCTTGGAGGGCCGAAGGGCCTGTTCCTGTGCTGTAATTCTCTTTGTTCTTTGATAAGCTCGTCAACATCTTTTCCGAAAGGGAGGGGAGTCTAAAACTAGAAGACACAGGTTTAAGGTGAGAGGGGAGAGGGTCCAGAGGGCAATTCTTTTCACACATAGGGTGGTGAGGGATTGGAACAAGCTGCCAGAGGTCGGAGTAGAAGCGGATACAATTTTATATTTTAAAAAGCATTTAGACAGTTATTCTGGTAAGATTGGTATGGAGGGATTTGGGCCAAACGCAAGGCATTTGATACGAGCTTAATGGTAAAAACTCGGTGGCAGGGAAAAGTTGGGCCAAAGGGCCCATTTGTATCTGAGCTCTGTTTTCTGCCCGGAAACCATTTCTCAATCCATCCCAGTATTTTCCAAATTTGTGGATTGGACACAGTAAATTGCCGTTTCCTGTCCAAAGCTGTGTTGGTTCGGTGGATTAAGGTAAATGTGTGGGGTTACGGGGATAGGGCTGGGTCAAGGGCCTTGGTAAGATACTGTGTCAGAGAGTCAGTACAGACTCGATGGGCTGAATGGCCTCCTTCTGCACTGCAAGGATTCTGTGACTCTACTATTAAGATCCCTTTGTCATTTGAAGCTTCCAGCTAAAATGCTGACAATGCTGCCTATTTCTGTGCACTTTGGCAAACGTTCTGTCTCATCACCGGGCGACACGGTGGCACAGTGGTTAGCACTGCTGACTCACAGCGCCAGGGATCTGGGTTCGATTCCCCGCCTCGAGTGACTGTCTGTGTGGAGTTTGCACGTTTGCTAAATTGCCTCTTAGTGTCAGGGGGATTCGGGCCTGGGTGGGATTATTGTCGGGGCAGGCTTGTTGGGCTGAATGGCCTCATTCTGCAGTGTAGGAATTCTCTGGCTCTTGGATCTTAAGTGGTTGATAAAGAGTGAAACTGAGACACAAACTGGGGCTTTGCAGCAGCAGACAGAATGGGAATCATCCTGCAGGGATTTTTATTACAGAATCAATTTCAGAAAATTTACAACTCAAAATTAACAACAGCAAAGTGTGGGATTGCAAACTTGGAATGATTAGCCTCGGACTAAAGTTTAAAAGCTACAGATTGACATTCAGAAACAAGAGATGGCCTCACATCTTCAATTCTGTGATTGTCCCCCATCTCCTGCTCTGAATATTACAAAATCTCTGCCCCCTTCATGCGTCTGGAGACTTTGAAAGTTACGCAGACATTGGTAAAACTTTCCTTTATCTCAAGGCATCTCCTGTGAAATACTCAACTTCTGCAAAGAGACACAATCTAATTGACACTTTCTGAATCTCCTTTCAAACAACCTCCCAACCCCACTGTGCAGGATGCAGGAATGTCACCTTTTGTCACATTCCCCAACACATTTGTTGACACGTTTTCGGGACAGGAAAAGTAGATTCAACTGACAGATTCTGAGCCCCAGGTTGAATCTTTAAGATGTAAAAATGAACTGAAACCCCAGGTCTCTCTGTTCCTGCAACTATTTTAACATTGACCCATTGATTTTAAATTGCTTCTCCTGTGTGTAAAATACCATCTATCAACTTCGGGTTTGAACATTAATAAGTGACTGAGCATCAACTGTGAATTATAGAAGGTAGTTCCAAACTAATATCACACCTCGTGTGGCAAAGTGTTCCTGAATTTCACTCCGAAATGTCTAAAACCCTAAACATTGTCTAAAATCCAATGTCCCTCAAGTCCTGTCCCCATCAAAAACTCCCAGGACAGTTACAGCACAGGGTTAGGTACAGAGTAAAGCTCCCTCGACACTGTCCCCATTAAACACACCCAGGACAAATACAGCACGGGGTTCAATACAGAGTAAAGGTCCCTCGACACTGTCTCCATCAAACATTCACAGGACAGGGACAGCATGGGGTTAGATACAGTGTAAATCTCCCTCTACACTGTCCCCATCAAACACTCCCGGAACAGATACAGCACGGGGTGAGATACAGAGTAAATCTCCGTCTACACTGTCCCCATCAAACACTCCCAGGACAGATACAGCAAGTGGTTAGATATAGAGTAAAGCTCCCTCTACACTATCCCCATCAAACACTCCCAGGACATGTACAGCACGGGTTTAGATACAGAGTGAAGCTCCCTCGACACTGTCCCCATCAAACACTCCCAGGACAGGTACAGCACGGGGTGAGATACAGAGTGAAGCTCCCTATACACTGTCCTCATCAAATAATCCAATGACAGATACAGCATGGTGCTAGATTAATGGAAAAGCTGCCTCCACATTGTGCACATCAAAGAGACCCAGGACATGTACAGCACGGGGTTAGAGACAGCTCAAATCTTTCTCTACATTTTGCCCATCATTGTGTGTGTGCGTGTGTGTGAGAGAGAGAGTGTGTGTGTGAGAGAGAGTGTGTGTGCGAGAGAGAGAGAGTGTGTGTGAGAGAGAGAATGTGTGTGTGAGAGAGAGAGTGTGTGAGAAAGTGTGTGTGTGTGAGAGAGAGTGTGTGTGAGAGAGAGTGTGTGCGAGAGAGTGTGCGTGCGTGTGAGAGTGTGTGTGTGAGAAAGAGTGTGTGTGTGAGAAAGAGTGTGTGTGTGTGTGAGAGAGAGAGTGTGTGTGTGAGAAAGAGTGTGTGTGTGTGTGAGAGAGAGAGTGTGTGTGTGAGAGAGAGTGTGTGTGAGAGAGAGTGTGTGTGAGAGAGAGTGTGTGTGTGAGAGAGAGAGAGTGTGTGTGAGAGAGAGAGAGAGTGTGTGAGAGAGAGTATATGTTTGAGAGAGAGTGTATGTGTGTGAGAGAGTGAGTGTATGTGTGTGAGAGAGTGAGTGTATGTGTGTGAGAGAGTGTGTATCTGTGTGTGTGAGAGAGTGAGTGTATGTGTGTGAGAGAGTGAGTGTATCTGTGTGTGTGTGAGAGAGACTGAGTGCATGTGTGTGAGACTGTGTCAGTGAGAGAGAATGCATGGGTGAGAGTGTGTGAGCGTGAAAGTGTGTGTGAGAGAATGTGTGTGAGAGAGAATGTGTGTGAGAGAGAATGTGTGTGAGAGGGAAAGTGTGTGTGTGACAGAGAGAAAGAGCATGTGTGTGAGTGAGAGAGTGCGTAAGAGATAGTGTATGTGTGTGTGAGAGACAGAGAGAGCATGTGTGTGTGTGTGTGTGTGTCTGAGAGTGTGTAAGGAGAGCGTGTGTGTGACCTGATCTTCCTCTGCAGTCTATCAGTAACTGAATCATGGGATTAGATGCAAAGTAAAGCTCCATCGACACTGTTCCCATCAAACACTCCCAGGAAAGGTACAGGTACAGCACAGAGTTCGATACAGAGTAAAGCTCCCTCGACACTGTCCCCATCCAACACACCCAGGACAGATACAGCACGGGGTTAGATACAGAGTAAAGCTCACTGTACACTGTCCCCATCAGCAGTCCCAGGACAGGTACAGCACGGGGTTAGATACAGCTCAAATGTTTCTCTACATTTTGCCCATCTTGTGTGTGTGTGTGTGTGTGAGAGAGTGTGTGTGTGTGAGAGAGAGTGTATGCGAGAGAGAGAGTGTGTGAGAAAGTGTGTGTGTGAGAGAGAGAATGTGTGTGAGAGAGAGAATGTGTGTGAGAGAGAGAGTGTGTGAGAGAGTGT
>NW_027590959.1:50000-77500 GCF_964213995.1 Mustelus asterias
CTTGTTGAAGTTGTACAAGACATTGGTAAGACCATACTTGGAATGCTGTGTATTGTTCTGGTCACCCTTATAGAAAGGAGATTATTGAGCTAGAAAGTGTGCAGAAAAGAATGACTGGGATGCTATGGGGTCCTGATGGTTTGAGTTATAATGAGAGGCTGGATACTCTGGGACTTTTTTTCCCTTGAGTTGGCTTAGTGGTGTCTCATAGAGGTCTCTAAAATAATGAGGGCATGGATATAGCAGCTTTATAGAACCTTAGTTAGGCCGCACTTGGAATATAGTGTTCAATTCTGATCGACACACTACCAGAAAGATTGGAGAATTTGGAGAGGATTCAGAAAAGATTTACCAGGATGTTTCCTAGGATGGAGGGCATTAGCTCTGAGGAGAGATTGGAGAAACTTGGTTTGTTCTCACTGGAACGACGGAGGTTGAGGGATGACCTGATAGAATTCTACAAGATTATGAGGGGCATGGACAGAGTGGATAGTCAGAAGCCTTTTACCAGGGTGGAAGATTCAAAATCTAGGGGGCATAGGTTTAAGGTGTGAGGGGCAAGGTTTAAAGGAGATGTACAAGGCAAGTTTTTTTACACAGAGGGTGGTGGGTGCCTGGAACTCGCTGCCGGGGGAGGTAGTGGAAGCAGATACGATAGTGAGTTTTACGGAACGTCTGGACAAATACATGAATAGGATGGGAATAGAGGGATATGGTCCCCGGAAGGGTAGGGGGTTTTAGTTCAGTCGGGCAGCATGGTTGGTGCAGGCTTGGAGGGCCGAAGGGCCTGTTCCTGTGCTGTAATTCTCTTTGTTCTTTGATAAGCTCGTCAACATCTTTTCCAAAAGGGAGGGGAGTCTAAAACTCGAAGACATAGGTTTAAGGTGAGAGGGGAGAGGGTCCAGAGGGCAATTCTTTTCACACAGAGGGTGGTGAGGGATTGGAACAAGCTGCCAGAGGTCGTAGTAGAAGCGGACACAATTTTATATTTTAAAAAGCATTTAGACAGTTATTCTGGTAAGATTGGTGTGGAGGGATTTGGGCCAAACGCAAGGCATTTGATACGAGCTGAATGGTAAAAACTGGGTGGCAGGGAAAAGTTGGGCCAAAGGGCCCATTTGTATCTGAGCTCTGTTTTCTGCCCGGAAACCATTTCTCAATCCATCCCAGTATTTTCCAAATTTGTGGATTGGACACAGTAAATTGCCGTTTCCTGTCCAAAGCTGTGTTGGTTCGGTGGATTAAGGTAAATGTGTGGGGTTACGGGGATAGGGCTGGGTCAAGGGCCTTGGTAAGATACTGTGTCAGAGAGTCAGTACAGACTCGATGGGCTGAATGGTCTCCTTCTGCACTGCAGGGATTCTGTGACTCTACTATTAAGATCCCTTTGTCATTTGAAGCTTCCAGCTAAAATGCTGACAATGCTGCCTATTTCTGTGCACTTTGGCAAACGTTCTGTCTCATCACCGGGTGACACGGTGGCACAGTGGTTAGCACTGCTGACTCACAGCGCCAGGGATCTGGGTTCGATTCCCCGCCTCGAGTGACTGTCTGTGTGGAGTTTGCACTTTGCTAAATTGCCCCTTCGTGTCAGGGGGATTCGGGCCTGGGTGGGATTATTGTCGGGGCAGGCTTGTTGGGCTGAATGGCCTCATTCTGCAGTGTAGGAATTCTCTGGCTCTTGGATCTTAAGTGGTTGATAAATAGTGAAACTGAGACACAAACTGGGGCTTTGCAGCAGCAGACAGAATGGGAATCATTGCATCCTGCAGGGATTTTTATTACAGAATCAATTTCAGAAAATTTACAACTCAAAATTAACAACAGCAAAGTGTGGGATTGCAAACTTGGAATGATTAGCCCAGGACTAAAGTTTAAAAGCTACAGATTGACATTCAGAAACAAGAGATGGCCTCACATCTTCAATTCTGTGATTGTCCCCCATCTCCTGCTCTGAATATTACAAAATCTCTGCCCCCTTCATGCGTCTGGAGACTTTGAAAGTTACGCAGACATTGGTAAAACTTTCCTTTATCTCAAAGCATCTCCTGTGAAATACTCAACTTCTGCAAAGAGATACAATCTAATTGACACTTTCTGAATCTCCTTTCAAACAACCTCCCAACCCCACTGTGCAGGATGCAGGAATGTCACCTTTTGTCACATTCCCCAACACAATTGTTGACACCTTTTCGGGACAGGAAAAGTAGATTCAACTGACAGATTCTGAGCCCCAGGTTGAATCTTTAAGATGTAAAAATGAACTGAAAGCCCAGGTCTCTCTGTTCCTGCAAGTATTTTAACATTGGCCCATTGATTTTAAATTGCTTCTCCTGTGTGTAAAATACCATCTATCAACTTCAGGTTTGAACATTAATAAGTGACTGAGCATCAACTGTGAATTATAGAAGGTAGTTCCAAACTAATATCACACCTGGTGTGGCAAAGTGTTCCTGAATTTCACTCCGAAAAGTCTAAAACCCTAAACATTGTCTAAAATCCAATGTCCCCCAAGTCCTGTCCCCATCAAACACTCCCAGGACAGGTACAGCACAGGGTTAGGTACAGAGTATAGCTCCCTCGACACTGTCCCCATTAAACACTCCCAGGACAAATACAGCACGGGGTTCAGTACAGAGTAAAGGTCCCTCTATACTGTCCCCCATCAAACACTCGCAGGACAGGGACAGCACAGGGTAAGATACAGAGCAAAGCTCGCTCTACACTGTCCCCATAAAACACTTCCAGGAGAGATACAGCACGGGGTTAGATACAGAGTAAAGCTCTCTCCACACTGTCCCCCATCAAACACACCCAGGACAGGTACAGCACCTGTTTAGATACAGAGTGAAGCTCCCTCTACACTGTCCCCATCAAACACTCCGAGGACAGGTACAGCACGGGGTTAGAGACAGAGTAAAGCTCCCTCTATACTGTCCCCCATCAAACACTCCCAGGACAGGTACAGCACGGGTTTTGATACAGAGTGAAGCTCCCTCGACACTGTCCCCATCAAACACACCCAGGACAGGTACAGCACGGGGTTAGATACAGAGTGAAGCTCCCTATACACTGTCACTATCAAATAAACCAATGACAGATACAGCATGGTGCTAGATTAAAGGAAAAGCTGCCTCCACATTGTGCACATCAAACACACCCAGGACAGGTACATAGAACATAGAACATAGAACATAGAACATTACAGCGCAGAACAGGCCCTTCGGCCCACGATGTTGCACCGACCAGTTAAAAAAAAAAACTGTGACCCTCCAACCTAAACCAATTTCTTTTCGTCCATGAACCTATCTACGGATCTCTTAAACGCCCCCAAACTAGGCGCATTTACTACTGATGCTGGCAGGGCATTCCAATCCCTCACCACCCTCTGGGTAAAGAACCTACCCCTGACATCGGTTCTATAACTACCCCCCCTCAATTTAAAGCCATGCCCCCTCGTGCTGGATTTCTCCATCAGAGGAAAAAGGCTATCACTATCCACCCTATCTAAACCTCTAATCATCTTATATGTTTCAATAAGATCCCCTCTTAGCCGCCGCCTTTCCAGCGAAAACAATCCCAAATCCCTCAGCCTCTCCTCATAGGATCTCCCCTCCATACCAGGCAACATCCTGGTAAACCTCCTCTGCACCCTCTCCAAAGCCTCCACATCCTTCCTGTAATGTGGGGACCAGAACTGCACACAGTACTCCAAGTGCGGCCGCACCAGAGTTGTGTACAGTTGCAACATAACGCTACGACTCCTAAATTCAATCCCCCTACCAATAAACGCCAAGACACCATATGCCTTCTTAACAACCTTATCTACTTGATTCCCAACTTTCAGGGATCTATGCACACATACACCTAGATCCCTCTGCTCCTCCACACTATTCAAAGTCCTCCCGTTAGCCCTATACTCAACACATCTGTTATTCCTACCAAAGTGAATTACCTCACACTTCTCCGCATTAAACTCCATCCGCCACCTCTCGGCCCAACTTTGCAACCTGTCTAAGTCTTCCTGCAGACTACGACACCCTTCCTCACTGTCTACCACACCACCGACTTTGGTGTCATCAGCAAATTTGCTAATCCACCCAACTATACCCTCATCCAGATCATTAATAAATATTACAAACAGCAGTGGCCCCAAAACAGATCCCTGAGGTACACCACTTGTAACCGCACTCCATGATGAATATTTACTATCAACCACCACCCTCTGTTTCCTATCCGCTAGCCAATTCCTGATCCAATTTCCTAGATCACCCCCAATCCCATACATCTGCATTTTCTGCAGAAGCCTACCATGGTGAACCTTATCAAACGCCTTACTAAAATCCATATATACCACGTCCACTGCCTTGCCCCCATCCACCTCCTTGGTCACTTTCTCAAAAAACTCAATAAGGTTAGTAAGGCACGACCTACCTGCCACAAAACCATGCTGACTATCACCTATCAATTCATTACTCTCCAAATAACTATAAATCCTATCCCTTATAATTTTTTCCAACATCTTGCCGACAACAGAAGTGAGACTCACCGGTCTATAATTCCCGGGGAAGTCTCTGTTCCCCTTCTTAAACAATGGGACAACATTCGCTAACCTCCAATCTTCTGGTACTATACCAGAGGCCAACGACGACCTGAAGATCAGAGCCAGAGGCTCTGCAATCACTTCTCTTGCCTCCCAGAGAATCCTTGGATAAATCCCATCCGGACCAGGGGATTTATCTATTTTCAGACCCTCCAGAATATCCTGCACATCCTCCTTATCAACTGTAATACTGTCTATTCTACTCCCTTGCAACCCAGTGTCCTCCTCAGCTATATTCATGTCCCCTTGCGTGAACACCGAAGAGAAATATTGGTTCAATGCTTCACCAATCTCCTCCGGTTCCACACATAACTTCCCTCTGCCATCTATAACTGGCCCTAAACTTGCCCCAACCAACCTTCTGTTCTTGACATACCTATAGAACGCCTTAGGATTCTCTTTAACCCTATCCGCCAAAGTCTTCTCATGTCCCCTTTTAGCCCTTCTAAGCTCGCTCTTCAACTCCCTCTTAGCCAATCTAAAGCTTTCTAGTGCACTACCCGAGTGCTCACGTCTCATCCGAACATAAGCCTCCTTTTTCTTTTTAACCAACAAAGAAACTTTTTTGGTGCACCACGGTTCCCTAGCCCTACCAATTCCTCCTTGCCTGACAGGGACATACCTATCACAGACTCGCAGTAGCTGCTCCTTGAAAAAACTCCACATGTCGGACGTTCCCAGTCCCTGTAATCTCCTAGTCCAACCTATGTTTCCTAATTCTCTCCTAATAGCCTCATAATTACCCTTCCCCCAGCTAAAACCACTGGCCCGAGGTTCATGCCTATCCCTTTCCATCATTAAGGTGAACGTAACCGAATTGTGGTCACTATCACCAAAATGCACACCAACTTCCAAGTCTAGCACCTGGTCTGGCTCATTTCCCAGCACCAGATCTAATATAGCCTCACCTCTAGTTGGCCTGTCTACATACTGAGTCAAAAAACCTTCCTGCACGCTTTGAACAAAAACTGACCCCTCTAACGAGCTAGAGCTATAACAATTCCAGTCAATATTAGTCAAGTTAAAATCCCCCATAACAATTGCCCTATTACTTTCACTCCTAAGCAGGATTGACTCCGCAATCCTTTCCTCAACCTCTCTAGAACTTTTAGGAGGTCTATAAAAGACTCCCAACAGGGTACAGCACGGGGTTCGATACAGCTCAAATCTTCCTCTACATTTTGCCCCATCACTGTGTGTGTGTGTGTGTGTGTATAAGAGAATGTGTGTGTGAGAGAGAGATAGTGTGCGAGAGAGTGTGTGAGAAAGTGTGTGTGTGTGAGAGAGAGAGTGTGAGAGAGAGAGTGTGCGAGAGAGAGTGTGTGCGAGAGAGAGTGTGTGCGAGAGAGAGAGTGTGTGCGAGAGAGAGAGTGTGTGCGAGAGAGAGAGAGTGTGTGCGAGAGAGAGAGTGTGTGCGAGAGAGAGAGTGTGTGCGAGAGAGAGAGTGTGTGCGAGAGGGAGTGTGTGTGCGAGAGAGAGTGTGTGCGAGAGAGCGTGTGTGTGAGAGAGTGTGTGCGTGAGAGAGAGAGTGTGCGTGAGAGAGAGTGTGTGCGTGAGAGAGAGTGTGTGCGTGTGAGAGAGTGTATGTTTGAGAGAGTGTATGTGTGAGAGAGTGTATGTGTGAGAGAGAGTGTGTGTGTGTGAGAGAGAGAGTGTGCGAGAGAGAGAGCGTGTGTGTGAGAGAGAGTGTGTGCGAGAGAGAGTGTGTGTGTGAGAGAGAGAGTGTGTGTGAGAGAGTGTGTGTGTGAGAGGGAGTATATGCTTGAGAGAGAGTGTATGTGTGTGAGAGAGAGTGAATGTGTGTGAGAGAGTGAGTGTATGTGTGTGTGAGAGACTGAGTGCATGTGTGTGAGAGTGTGACAGTGAGAGAGAGTGCATGGGTGAGAGTGTGTGAGCGTGAAAGTGT
This sequence comes from Mustelus asterias, assembly GCF_964213995.1. Lineage (NCBI taxonomy): Eukaryota > Metazoa > Chordata > Chondrichthyes > Carcharhiniformes > Triakidae > Mustelus > Mustelus asterias. The sequence goes on from NW_027590959.1 coordinate 56,510, forward strand.
GTGTGAGAGAATGTGTGTGAGAGAGAAAGTGTGTGTGTGTGTGTGAGAGAGAGTGTGCGAGAGAGAGAGTGTGTACGAGAGAGAGAGTGTGTTCGAGAGAGTGCGAGAGAGAGAGTGTGTGCGAGAGAGAGAGTGCGAGAGAGAGTGTGTGTGTGAGAGAGAGAGTGTGTGTGAGAGAGAGAGTGTGTACGAGAGAGAGAGCGTGTGCGAGAGAGAGAGCGTGGGCGTGAGAGAGAGTGTGTGAGAGAGAGAGAGTGTGTGCGAGAGAGAGAGTGTGTGCGAGAGAGAGTGTGTGTGAGAGAGAGCGTGTGCGAGAGAGAGAGAGCATGTGCGAGAGAGAGAGAGCATGTGCGAGAGAGAGAGAGCGTGTGCGAGAGAGAGAGCGTGTGCGAGAGAGAGAGCGTGTGCGAGAGAGAGAGCGTGTGCGAGAGAGAGAGCGTGTGCGAGAGAGAGAGCGTGTGCGAGAGAGAGAGCGTGTGCGAGAGAGAGAGCGTGTGCGAGAGAGAGAGTGTGTGTGTGTGAGAGAGAGTGTGTGCGTGAGAGAGAGAGTGTGTGTGTGAGAGAGAGAGAGAGAGTGCGTGAGAGAGAGTGTGTGCGTGAGAGAGAGTGTATGTGTGTGAGAGAGAGAGTTTATGTGTGTGAGAGAGTGAGTGTATGTGTGTGTGAGAGAGAGTGTATCTGTGTGTGTGTGTGAGAGACTGAGTGCATGTGTGTGAGAGTGTGTCAGTTGGAGAGAATGCATGGGTGAGAGTGTGTGAGCGTGAAAGTGTGTGTGAGAGAATGTGTGAGAGAGAAAGTGTGTGTGAGAGAGAAAGTGTGTGAGAGAGAGAAAGTGTGTGTGACAGAGAGAAAGAGCATGTGTGTGAGTGAGAGAGTGCGTAAGAGATAGTGTATGTGTGTGTGTGAGAGGCAGAGAGAGCGTGTGTGTATGTGTGTGTGTGTGTGTCTGAGAGTGTGTAAGGAGAGCGTGTGTGTGACCTGATCTTCCTCGGCAGTCTATCAGTAACTGAATCACGGGATTAGATGCAAAGTAAAGCTCCCTTGACACTGTTCCCATCAAACACACCCAGGAAAGGTACAGGTACAGCACAGAGTTCGATACAGAGTAAAGCTCTCTCTCCACTGTCCCCATCCAACACACCCAGGACAGATACAGCACGGGGTTAGATACAGCGTAAAGCTCCCACTACACTGTCCCCATCAAACACTCCCAGGACAGTTACAGCACGGGGTTAGATACAGATTAAAGCTCACTGTACACTGTCCCCATCAAACCGTCCCAGAACAGATACAGCACGGGGTTAGATATAGAGTAAAGCTCCCTCTACACTGTCCCCATCAAACAAACCAAGGACAGATACAGCACGGGGTTAGATACAGAGTAAAGCTCCCTCTGCACTGTCCCCAACAAACTCGCCCAGGACAGGTACAGCACGGGTTTAGATACAGAGTAAAGCTCCCTCGAGACTGTCCCCATCAAACACTCCCAGGACAGGTACAGCACGGGGTTAGATACAGAGTAAAGCTCCCTCTACACTGTCCCCCATCAAACACTCCCAGGACAGGTACAGCACGGGGTTAGATACAGAGTAAAGCTCCCTCTACACTGTCCCCCATCAAACACTCCCAGGACAGGTACAGCACAGGGTTAGATACAGAGTAAAGCTCCCTCTACACTGTCCCCATCAAACACTCCCAGGACAGGTACAGCACGGGGTTAGATACAGAGTAAAGCTCCCTCTACACTGTCCCCCATCAAACACTCCCAGGACAGGTACAGCACGGGGTTAGATACAGAGTAAAGCTCCCTCTACACTGTCCCCATCAAACACTCCCAGGACAGGTACAGCACGGGGTTAGATACAGAGTAAAGCTCCCTCTCCACTGTCCCCATCAAACACTCCCAGGACAGGGACAGCACGGGTTCAGATACAGAGTGAAGCTCGCTCGACACTGTCCCCATCAAACACTCCCAGGACAGGTACAGCACGGGGTAAGATACAGAGTAAAGCTCCCTCGAGACTGTCCTCATCAAACACTCCCAGGACAGGTACAACACGGGGTTAGATACAGAGTAAAGCTCCCTCTACACTGTCCCCATCAAACACTCCCAGGACAGGTACAGCACAGGGTTAGATACAGAGTAAAGCTCCCTCTACACTGTCCTCATCAAACACTCCCAGGACAGGGACAGCACGGGTTTAGATACAGAGTGAAGCTCGCTCGACACTGTCCCCATCAAACACTCCCAGGACAGGTACAGCACGGGTTTAGATACAGAGTAAAGCTCTCTCTACACTGTCCCCATCAAACACTCCCAGGACAGGTACAGCACGGGTTTAGATACAGAGTAAAGCTCCCTCGACACTGTCCCCATCAAAGACTCCCAGGACAGGTACAGCACGGGGTGAGATACAGAGTAAAGTTCCCTCGATACTGTCCCCATCAAACACTCCCAGGACAGGCACAGCATGGGTTAGATACAAAGTAAAGCTCCCTCTGCACTATCCCCATCAAACACTCCAAGAACAGATACAGCAGGGGGTTAGATATGGAGTAAAGCTCCCTCTACAATATCCCCATCAGACAAACCAAGGACAGGTACAGCACGGGGTTAGATATAGAGTAAAGCTCCCTCTTCACTGTCCCCATGAAACACTCCCAGGACAAGTACAGCAAGTGGTTAGATATAGAGTAAAGCTCCCTTGACACTGTCCCCATCAAACACTCCCAGGACAGCTACAGCATGGGGTTAGATACAGTGTAAATCTCCCTCTACACTGTCCCCATCAAACACTCCCGGAACAGAAATTATAAGATAATGCGGGGGCTGGATAGGGTGGAGGCGGAGAGATTCTTTCCACTTCGTAAGGAAGTTAAAACTAGAGGACACAGCCTCAAAATAAAGGGGGGTCGGTTTAAGACAGAGTTGAGGAGGAACGTCTTCTCCCAGAGGGTGGTGAATCTCTGGAATTCTCTGCCCACTGAGGTGGTGGAGGCTACCTCGCTGAATATGTTTAAAGCGCGGATGGATGGATTCCTGATCGGTAAGGGAATTAAGGGTTATGGGGATCAGGCGGGTAAGTGGTACTGATCCACGTCAGATCAGCCATGATCTTATTGAATGGCGGGGCAGGCTCGAGGGGCTAGATGGCCTACTCCTGCTCCTATTTCTTATGTTCTTATGTTCTAACAGATACAGCACGGGGTGAGATACAGAATAAATCTCCGTCTCCACTGTCCCCATCAAACGCTCCCAGCACAGGTACAGCTAGTGGTTAGATATAGAGTAAAGCTCCCACTTCACTGTCCTCATCAAACACTCCCACGACAGATACAGCAAGTGGTTAGATATAGAGTAAAGCTCCCACTTCACTGTCCTCATCAAACACTCCCAGGACATGTAGAGCACAGGGTTAGATGCAGAGTGAAGCTCCCTCTACACTATCCCCATCAAACACTCCCAGGACAGGTACAGCACGGGGTTAGATACAGAGAAAATCTCCCTCTACACTGTCCCCATCAAACACTCCCAGGACAGGGACAGCACGGGGTTAGATACAGAGTAAAGCTCCCTCTACACTGTCCCCATCAAACACTCCCAGGACAGGGACAGCACGGGGTTAGATACAGAGTAAAGCTCCCTCTACACTACCCCCATCAAACACTCCCAGGACATGTACAGCACGGGTTTAGATACAGACTGAAGCTCCCTCGACACTGTCCCCATCAAACACTCCCAGGACAGGTACAGCATGGGGTGAGATACAGACTGAAGCTCCCTATACACTGTCCCCATCAAATAATCCAATGACAGATACAGCATGGTGCGAGATTAATGGAAAAGCTGCCTCCACATTGTGCACATCAAACAGACCCAGGACAGGTACAGCACGGGGTTAGATACAGCTCAAATCTTCCTCTACATTTTGCCCATCATTGTGTGTGTGTGAGAGAGAGAGAGTTTGTGTGTGTGAGAGAGAGTGTGTGTGCGAGAGAGAGAGTGTGTGCGAGAGAGAGAGTGTGTGCGAGAGAGAGTGTGTGCGTGTGAGAGAGTGTGTGTGAGAAAGAGTGTGTGTGTGAGAAAGAGAGTGTGTGTGTGTGAGAGAGAGAGTGTGTGAGAGAGAGTGTGTGCGAGAGAGAGAGTGTGTGTGTGAGAGTGATTGTGTGTGTGAGAGTGATTGTGTGTGTGAGAGTGATTGTGTGTGTGAGAGTGATTGTGTGTGTGAGAGTGTGTGTGTGCGAGAGAGTGAGTGTATCTGTGTGTGTGTGAGAGACTGAGTGTATGTGTGTGTGAGAGACTGAGTGCATGTGTGTGAGAGTGTGTCAGTGAGAGAGAATGCATGGGTGAAAGTGTGTGTGAGAGAATGTGTGTGAGAGAGAAAGTGTGTGAGAGAGAGAGAAAGAGTGTGTGTGACAGAGAGAAAGAGCATGTGTGTGAGTGAGAGAGTGCGTAAGAGATAGTGTATGTGTGTGTGAGAGACAGAGAGAGCATGTGTGTGTGTTTGAGTGTGTGTGTGTGTGTGTGTGTCTCAGAGTGTGTAAGGAGAGTGTGTGTGTGACCTGATCTTCCTCTACAGTCTATCAGTAACTGAATCATGGGATTAGATGCAAAGTAAAGCTCCCTCGACACTGTTCCCATCAAACACTCCCAGGAAAGGTACAGGTACAGCACAGAGTTCGATACAGAGTAAAGCTCTCTCTACACTGTCCCCATCCAACACTCCCAGGACAGGTACAGCACGGGGTTAGATACAGAGTAAAGCTCCCTCGTCACTGTCCCCATGAAACACTTCCAGGACAGGTACAGCACAGGGTTAGATACAGAGTAAAGGTCCCTCTGCACTGTTCCCATCAAACACACCCAGGACAGGTACAGCACGGGGTTAGATACAGAGTAAAGCTCCCTCGTCACTGTCCCCATGAAACACTTCCAGGACAGGTACAGCACGGGGTTAGATACAGATAAAGCTCCCTCTACACTGTCACTATCAAATAACTATCAAATCTCCACATCATGACAATCAAATATTCCAATGACAGATACAGCATGGGGATAGATGCAGGGAAAAGCTGCCTACACATCAAACACACCCAGGACAGGTACAGCATCGGGTGAGATACAGCGTATATCTCCCTCTACATTGTGTGTGTGAGAGAGAATGTGTGTGTGAGAGAGAGAATATGAGTTTGTGTGTGTGTGTGAGAGGGAGAGTGTGAGAAAGAGAGACAATGTGTGATGGAGACAGAGTGCATCTGAGAGAGTGAGTGTGTGTGTGAGAGAGAGTGTATGTGTGTCTGAGAGTGTGAGAGAGTGTGTGTGTGAGAGAGAGAGAGCGTGTGTGTGTGAGAGAGAGAGCGTGTGTGTGTGAGAGAGAGTGTGTGTGTGAGATAGTATGTGTGTGTCTGAGAGTGTGAGAGAGTGTGTGTGCGAGAGAGAGAGCGTGTGTGTGTGAGAGTGTGTGTGTGTGTGAGAGATAGTATGTGTGTGTCTGAGAGTGTGAGAGAGTGTGTGTGTGAGAGAGAGAGAGCGTGTGTGTGTGAGAGAGTGTGTGTGTGTGTGAGAGAGTGTGTGTGAGAGAGAGAGAGCGTGTGTGTGTGAGAGAGAGTGTGTGTCAGAGAGCGTGTGTGAGAGAGAGAGAGAGCGTGTGTGTGTGTGAGAGAGTGTGTGTGAGAGAGAGAGAGCGTGTGTGTGTGAGAGAGTGTGTGTGTGTGTGAGATAGTGTGTGTGTGTGAGATAGTATCTGTGTGTCTGAGAGTGTGAGAGAGTGTGTGTGTGAGAGAGAGAGAGCGTGTGTGCGCGTGAGATTATGTGTGTGTCTAAGAGTGTGTAAGAGAGAGTGTGTGTGTGTGAGCTGATCTTTTTCTACACCCTATCGGTAACTGCAACACTATATTCTGCACCCTTTCCTCTCCTTCTCCCCTGTGCACTCTATGTACGGAATGTTTTGTCTGGATAGCGCACAAGAAACAATACTTCTCACTGCATCCCAATACAAATCAATCAAATCAAATCAAATTAACACGGTGAAGTTTGGACCCAGTGGGGGGACAGTTGTCTGAATACAGATTCTATCTTATTGTAACTTTCAGGTACCACGTGTACTGAGCTCACCAGCGTTCTGTCTGTATTGTGTGAATCCAGTCTTGAAATATCCACTAATGTTGCTAATTCTGCCAAGACAGAAACAGAAAGAGTGTTTGAATTCTCCGTGATTAGACCCCTTAACGATAAACAACATGGTGGATGAGAGAGAGAGGAAGAGAGAGAGAGAGATGGAGCGATGCAGAGTAACAGAGAGATAGGGAGAGGGAGCAATGCAGAGAGTAACAGTTAGACAGTGTGGAATAGAGATTAATTCAGATGGGTAGTTAGTGTCAGGGGAGTCCAAGACGCTACATAAGCAAGGTAAAGATTTGAAAATGGAGGAGTGTTTCTTACCCACTTTTAAAAGACAATCCACACTCACACCAGTCACATTTCACACTCTCTGCTCAGTCCTGTGTTGGGGGGTTTTGAGTGTGTAATCAGTGTTTGCTTTTCTCAAACCGCACTGATATTCCCAACAAGGGCAAGAGGTTTCAGTGTTTAAACATGTAAACATTTAAAAACAAAAGCAGACAGGATTTGGTTAAATCTCACGGGATCCAGGGTGAGGTAGCCAAATGGATATAAAATAGGCTTGATGACAGAAGACAGAGGGTGGTTGTCGAGGGTTGTTTTTTTGGTCAAACTGGAGGCCTGTGACCAACGGGGTGCCTCAGGGATCGGTGCTGGGTCCACTGTTATTGGTCATTTATATTAATGATTTGGATGAGAATTTAGGAGGCATGGTTTGTAAGTTTGCAGTTGACACCAAGATTAGTGGCATAGTGGACAGTGAAGAAGGTTATCTAGGGTTGCAATGGGATATTGATCAGTTGGGCCAGTGGGCTGTTGAATGGCAGGTGTAGTTTAATTTAGATAAATGCAAGGTGATACATTTTGGTGGATCGAACCAACACAGGACTTACTCAGTTAATGGTAGGGTGTTGGTGAGAGTTACAGAACAAAGGGATCTCGGGGTACAGATTGACAGCTCCTTGAAAGTGGAGTCACAGGTGGATAGAGTGGTGAAGAAGGCATTCCACATGCTTGGTTTCATTGGTCAAAACATTGAACACAGGAGTTGGGACGTCTTGTTGGAGTTGTACAAGACATTGGTAAGACCACACTTGGAATGCTGTGTATTGTTCTGGTCACCCTTATAGAAAGGAGATTATTAAGTTCGAAAGTGTGCAGAAAAGAATGACTGGGATGCTATGGGGTTGCGATGGTTTGAGTTATAATGAGAGGCTGGATACTCTGGGACTTGTTTCCCTTGAGTTGGCTTAGTGGTGTTCTTATAGAGGTCTCTAAAATAATGAGGGCATGGATACAGCAGCTTTATCGAACCTTAGTTAGGCCGCACTTGGAATATAGTGTTCAATTCTGATCGACACACTACCAGAAAGACGTGGAGGCTTTGGAGAGGGTTCAGAAAAGATTTACCAGGATGTTTCCTAGGATGGAGGGCATTAGCTCTGAGGAGAGATTGGAGAAACTTGGTTTGTTCTCACTGGAACGACGGAGGTTGAGGGGCGACCTGATAGAATTCTACAAGATTATGAGGGGCATGGACAGAGTGGATAGTCAGAAGCTTTTTACCAGGGTGGAAGATTCAAAATCTAGGGGGCATAGGTTTAAGGTGTGAGGGGCAAGGTTTAAAGGAGATGTACAAGGCAAGTTTTTTTACACAGAGGGTGGTGGGTGCCTGGAACTCGCTGCCGGGGGAGGTCGTGGAAGCAGATACGATAGTGAGTTTTACGGAACGTCTGGACAAATACATGAATAGGATGGGAATAGAGGGATATGGTCCCCGGAAGGGTAGGGGGTTTTAGTTCAGTCGGGCAGCATGGTTGGTGCAGGCTTGGAGGGGCCGAAGGGCCTGTTCCTGTGCTGTAATTCTCTTTGTTCTTTGATAAGCTCGTCAACATCTTTTCCAAAAGGGAGGGGAGTCTAAAACTAGAAGACATAGGTTTAAGGTGAGAGGGGAGAGGGTCCAGAGGGCAATTCTTTTCACACATAGGGTGGTGTGGGATTGGAACAAGCTGCCAGAGGTCGTAGTAGAAGCGGACACAATTTTATATTTTAAAAAGCATTTAGACAGTTATTCTGGTAAGATTGGTATGGAGGGATTTGGGCCAAACGCAAGGCATTTGATACGAGCTTAATGGTAAAAACTGGGTGGCAGGGAAAAGTTGGGCCAAAGGGCCCATTTGTATCTGAGCTCTGTTTTCTGCCCGGAAACCATTTCTCAATCCATCCCAGTATTTTCCAAATTTGTGGATGGGACACAGTAAATTGCCGTTTCCTGTCCAAAGCTGTGTTGGTTCGGTGGATTAAGGTAAATGTGTGGGGTTACGGGGATAGGGCTGGGTCAAGGGCCTTGGTAAGATACTGTGCCAGAGAGTCAGTACAGACCCGATGGGCTGAATGGTCTCCTTCTGCACTGCAGGGATTCTGTGACTCTACTATTAAGATCCCTTTGTCATTTGAAGCTTCCAGCTAAAATGCTGACAATGCTGCCTATTTCTGTGCACTTTGGCAAACGTTCTGTCTCATCACCGGGCGACACGGTGGCACAGTGGTTAGCACTGCTGACTCACAGCGCCAGGGATCTGGGTTCGATTCCCCGCCTCGAGTGACTGTCTGTGTGGAGTTTGCACGTTTGCAAAATTGCCCCTTAGTGTCAGGGGGATTCGGGCCTGGGTGGGATTATTGTCGGGGCAGGCTTGTTGGGCTGAATGGCCTCATTCTGCAGTGTTGGAACTCTCTGGCTCTTGGATCTTAAGTGGTTGATAAAGAGTGAAACTGAGACACAAACTGGGGCTTTGCAGCAGCAGACAGAATGGGAATCATTGCATCCTGCAGGGATTTTTATTACAGAATCAATTTCAGAAAATTTACAACTCAAAATTAACAACAGCAAAGTGTGGGATTGCAAACTTGGAATGATTAGCCTCGGACTAAAGTTTAAAAGCTACAGATTGACATTCAGAAACAAGAGATGGCCTCACATCTTCAATTCTGTGATTGTCCCCCATCTCCTGCTCTGAATATTACAAAATCTCTGCCCCCTTCATGCGTCTGGAGACTTTGAAAGTTACGCAGACATTGGTAAAACTTTCCTTTATCTCAAGGCATCTCCTGTGAAATACTCAACTTCTGCAAAGAGACACAATCTAATTGACACTTTCTGAATCTCCTTTCAAACAACCTCCCAACCCCACTGTGCAGGATGCAGGAATGTCACCTTTTGTCACATTCCCCAACACAATTGTTGACACCTTTTCGGGACAGGAAAAGTAGATTCAACTGACAGATTCTGAGCCCCAGGTTGAATCTTTAAGATGTAAAAATGAACTGAAAGCCCAGGTCTCTCTGTTCCTGCAAGTATTTTAACATTGGCCCATTGATTTTAAATTGCTTCTCCTGTGTGTAAAATACCATCTCTCAACTTCGGGTTTGAACATTAATAAGTGACTGAGCATCAACTGTGAATTATAGAAGGTAGTTCCAAACTAATATCACACCTGGTGTGGCAAAGTGTTCCTGAATTTCACTCCGAAAAGTCTAAAACCCTAAACATTGTCTAAAATCCAATGTCCCCCAAGTCCTGTCCCCATCAAACACTCCCAGGACAGGTACAGCACAGGGTTAGGTACAGAGTATAGCTCCCTCGACACTGTCCCCATTAAACACACCCAGGACAAATACAGCACGGGGTTCAATACAGAGTAAAGGTCCCTCGACACTGTCTGCATCAAACACTCACAGGACAGGGACAGCATGGGGTTAGATACAGTGTAAATCTCCCTCTTCACTGTCCCCATCAAACACTCCCGGAACAGATACAGCACGGGGTGAGATACAGAGTAAATCTCCGTCTACACTGTCCCCATCAAACACTCCCAGGACAGATACAGCAAGTGGTGAGATATAGAGTAAAGCTCCCACTTCACTGTCCTCATCAAACACTCCCAGGACATGTACAGCACGGGTTTAGATACAGAGTGAAGCTCCCTCGACACTGTCCCCATCAAACACTCCCAGGACAGGTACAGCACGGGGTGAGATACAGAGTGAAGCTCCCTATACACTGTCCTCATCAATTAATCCAATGACAGATACAGCAGGGTGCTAGATTAATGGAAAAGCTGCCTCCACATTGTGCACATCAAAGAGACCCAGGACAGGTACAGCACGGGGTTAGAGACAGCTCAAATCTTTCTCTACATTTTGCCCATCATTGTGTGTGTGTGTGTGTGTGAGAGAGAGTGTGTGTGTGTGAGAGAGAGTGTGTGTGCGAGAGAGAGAGTGTGTGTGAGAGAGAGAATGTGTGTGTGAGAGAGAGAGTGTGTGTGTGTGAGAGAGAGTGTGTGTGTGCGAGAGAGAGAGAGTGTGTGAGAAAGTGTGTGTGTGTGAGAGAGAGTGTGTGTGAGAGAGAGTGTGTGCGAGAGAGTGTGCGTGCGTGTGAGAGTGTGTGTGTGAGAAAGAGAGTGTGTGTGAGAAAGAGTGTGTGTGTGTGTGTGTGAGAGAGAGAGTGTGTGTGAGAGAGAGTGTGTGTGAGAGAGAGTGTGTGTGTGAGAGAGAGAGATTGTGTGTGAGAGAGAGAGTGTGTGTGAGAGAGAGAGAGTATATGTTTGAGAGAGAGTGTATGTGTGTGAGAGAGTGTGTATCTGTGTGTGTGAGAGAGTGAGTGTATGTGTGTGAGAGAGTGAGTGTATCTGTGTGTGTGTGAGAGAGACTGAGTGCATGTGTGTGAGAGTGTGTCAGTGAGAGAGAATGCATGGGTGAGAGTGTGTGAGCGTGAAAGTGTGTGTGAGAGAATGTGTGTGAGAGAGAATGTGTGTGAGAGGGAAAGTGTGTGTGTGACAGAGAGAAAGAGCATGTGTGTGAGTGAGAGAGTGCGTAAGAGATAGTGTATGTGTGTGTGAGAGACAGAGAGAGCATGTGTGTGTGTGTGTGTGTGTGTGTATGTGTGTGTGTGTGTGTCTGAGAGTGTGTAAGGAGAGCGTGTGTGTGACCTGATCTTCCTCTGCTGTCTATCAGTAACTGAATCACGGGATTAGATGCAAAGTAAAGCTCCATCGACACTGTTCCCATCAAACACTCCCAGGAAAGGTACAGGTACAGCACAGAGTTCGATACAGAGTAAAGCTCTCTCGACACTGTTCCCATCAAACACTCCCAGGACAGACACAGCACAGAGTTCGATACAGAGTAAAGCTCCCTCGACACTGTCCCCATCCAACACACCCAGGACAGATACAGCACGGGGTTAGATACAGAGTAAAGCTCACTGTACACTGTCCCCATCAGCAGTCCCAGGACAGGTACAGCACGGGGTTAGATACAGCTCAAATGTTTCTCTACATTTTGCCCATCTTGTGTGTGTGTGTGAGAGAGTGTGTATGCGAGAGAGAGAGTGTGTGAGAAAGTGTGTGTGTGAGAGAGAGAATGTGTGTGAGAGAGAGAATGTGTGTGAGAGAGAGAGTGTGTGAGAGAGTGTGTGTGAGAGAGAGAGTGTGTGAGAAAGTGTGTGTGTGTGAGAGAGAGTGTGTGCGAGAGAGAGAGAGAGTGTGTGAGGAAGTGTGTGTGTGAGAGAGTGTGTGAGAAAGTGTGTGTGTGTGAGAGAGAATGTGTGTGAGAGAGTGAGTGTGTGCGAGAGAGAGAGTGTGTGCGTGAGAGAGAGAGTGTGTGTGAGAAAGAGTGTGCGGGTGAGCAAGAGTGTGTGTGAGAGAGAGAGTGTGTGTGAGAGAGAGTGTGTGAGAGAGAGAGGGTGTGCGAGAGAGTGTGTGTGAGAGAGAGAGAGTGTGTGCGAGAGAGAGAGTGTGTGCGAGAGAGAGAGTGTGCGAGAGAGAGAGTGTGTGCGTGAGAGAGAGTGTGTGTGAGAGAGAGAGTGTGTGTGAGAGAGAGTGTGTGTGTGAGAGAGAGAGTGTGTGCGTGAGAGAGTGTGTGCGTGAGAGAGAGTATATGTTTGAGAGAGAGTGTATATGTGCGAGAGAGAGTGTGTGTGAGACAAAGTGTGTGTGTGAGAGAGAGTGTGTGTGTGACAGAGAGTGTATGTGTGAGAGAGAGAGTGTATGTGTGTGAGAGAGTGAGTGTATGTGTGTGTGAGAAACTGAGTGCATGTGTGTGAGAGTGTGTCAGTGAGAGAGAATGCATGGGTGAGAGTGTGTGAGCGTGAAAGTGTGTGTGAGAGAGAAAGTGTGTGAGAGAGAAAGTGTGTGTGAGAGAATGTGTGAGAGAGAGAAAGTGTGTGAGAGAGAGAAAGAGTGTGTGTGACAGAGAGAAAGAGCATGTGTGTGAGTGAGAGAGTGCGTAAGAGATAGTGCATGTGTGTGTGAGAGACAGAGAGAGCATGTGTGTATGTGTGTGTGTCTGAGAGTGTGTAAGGAGAGCATGTGTGTGACCTGATCTTCCTCGGCAGTCTATCAGTAACTGAATCACGGGATTAGATGTAAACTAAAGCTCCCTCGACACTGTTCCCATCAAACACTCACAGGAAAGGTACAGGTACAGCACAGAGTTCGACACAGAGTAAAGCTCTCTCTACACTGTCCCCATCCAACACACCCAGGACAGATACAGCACGGGTTTAGATACAGCGTAAAGCTCTCTTTACACTGTCCCCATCCAACACACCCAGGACAGATACAACACGGGGTTAGATACAGAGTAAAGCTCCCTCTACACTGTCCCCATCAAACACTCCCAGGACAGATACAGCACAGGTTTAGATACAGCGTAAAGCTCACTGTACACTGTCCCCATCAAACAGTCCCAGAACAGATACAGCACGGGGTTAGGTATAGAGTAAAGCTCCCTCTACACTGTCCCCATCAAACAAACCAAGTACAGGTACAGCACGGGTTCAGATACAGAGTAAAGCTCCCTCGATACTGTCCCCATCAAACACTCCCAGGACAGGGACAGCATTGGTTAGATACAGAGTAAAGCTCCCACTGCACTATCCCCATGAAACACTCCAACAACAGATACAGCAAGTGGTTAGATATAGAGTAAAGCTCCCACTTCACTGTCCTCATCAAACACTCCCAGGACAGGTACAGCACAGGGTTAGATACAGAGTGAAGCTCCCTCTACACTGTCCCCATCAAATAATCCAATGACAGATACAGCATGGTGCTAGATTAAAGGAAAAGCTGTCTCCACATTGTGCACATCAAACAGACCCAGGACAGGTCCAGCATGGGGTTAGATACAGCTCAAATGTTTCTCTACATTTTGCCCATCTTGTGTGTGTGTGAGAGAGTGTGTGTGTGAGAGAGAGTGTATGCGAGAGAGAGAGTGTGAGAGAAAGTGTGTGTGTGAGAGAGAGAATGTGTGTGAGAGAGAGAGTGTGTGAGAGAGAGTGTGTGCGAGAGAGAGAGTGTGCGAGAGAGAGAGTGTGCGAGAGAGAGAGAGTGTGTGAGAAAGTGTGTGTGTGTGAGAGAGAGTGTGTGCGAGAGAGAGAGAGTGTGTGAGAAAGTGTGTGTGTGAGAGCGAATGTGTGTGAGAGAGAGAGTGTGTGAGAGAGTGTGTGAGAGAGAGTGTGTGCGAGAGAGAGACTGTGTGAGAAAGTGTGTGTGTGTGAGAGAGAATGTGTGTGAGAGAGCGAGTGTGTGCGAGAGAGATAGTGTGTGCGTGAGAGAGAGTGTGTGTGAGAAAGAGTGTGCGTGTGAGCAAGAGTGTGTGTGAGAGAGAGAGAGTGTGTGTGAGAGAGAGAGTGTGTGTGAGAGAGAGTGTGTGCGAGAGAGAGAGTGTGTGTGAGAGAGAGAGTGTGTGCGAGAGAGAGTGTGTGCGAGAGAGAGAGTGTGTGAGAGAGAGAGTGTGTGAGAGAGAGAGGGTGTGCGAGAGAGTATGTGTGAGAGAGTGTGTGTGCGAGAGAGAGTGTGTGCGAGAGAGAGTGTGTGCGAGAGAGAGAGTGTGTGCGTGAGAGAGAGGGTGTGCGTGAGAGAGAGGGTGTGCGTGAGAGAGAGTGTGTGTGTGAGAGAGAGAGTGTGTGCGTGAGAGAGAGTGTGTGCGTGAGAGAGAGTATATGTTTGAGAGAGTGTATATGTGCGAGAGAGAGTGTGTGTGAGACAAAGTGTGTGTGTGAGAGAGAGTGTGTGTGTGACAGAGAGTGTATGTGTGAGAGAGAGTGTGTGTGTGACAGAGAGTGTATGTGTGAGAGAGAGAGTGTGTGAGAGAGAGTGTGTGTATGTGTGTGAGTGAGTGAGTGTATGTGTGTGTGAGAGAGTGAGTGTATCTGTGTGTGTGTGTGAGAGACTGAGTGCATGTGTGTGAGAGTGTGTCAGTTGGAGAGAATGCATGGGTGAGAGTGTGTGAGCGTGAAAGTGTGTGTGAGAGAGAAAGTGTGTGTGAGAGAAAGTGTGTGTGAGAGAATGTGTGTGAGAGAGGAAGTGTGCGTGAGAGAGAAAGTGTGTGTGTGACAGAGAGAAAGAACATGTGTGTGAGTGAGAGAGTGCGTAAGAGATAGTGTATGTGTGTGTGAGAGACAGAGAGAGCATGTGTGTATGTGTGTGTGTGTGTCTGAGAGTGTGTAAGGAGAGTGTGTGTGTGACCTGATCTTCCTCGGCAGTCTATCAGTAACTGAATCACGGGATTAGATGCAAAGTAAAGCTCCCTCGACACTGTTCCCATCAAACACTCCCAGGAAAGGTACAGGGACAGCACAGAGTTCGATACAGAGTAAAGCTCTCTCTACACTGTTCCCATCCAACACACCCAGGACAGATACAGCACGGGGTTAGATACAGAGTAAACCTCCCTCTACACTGTCCCCATCAAACAGTCCCAGAACAGATACAGCACGGGGTTAGATACAGAGTAAAGCCCCCTCTACATTGTCCCTATCAAACACTCCCAGGACAGGTACAGCACGGGGTGAGATACAGATTAAAGCTCACTGTACACTGTCCCCATCAAAACAGTCCCAGAACAGATACAGCACGGGGTGAGATACAGAGCAAAGCTCCCTCTACATTGTCCCCATCAAACAGTCCCAGAACAGATACAGCACGGGGTGAGATACAGAGTAAAGCTCTCTCTACACTGTTCCCATCCAACACTCCCAGGACAGATACAACACGGGGTTAGATACAGAGTAAAGCTCCCTCTACACTGTCCCCATCCAACACACCCAGGACAGATACAGCACGGGTTGAGATACAGCGTAAAGCTCACTGTACACTGTCCCCATCAAACAGTCCCAGAACAGATACAGCAAGGGGTTAGATATAGAGTAAAGCTCCCTCCACACTGTCCCCATCAAACAAACCAAGGACAGATACAGCACGGGGTTGGATACAGAGTAAAGCTCCCTCTGCACTGTCCCCAACAAACTCGCCCAGGACAGGTACAGCACGGGTTTAGATACAGAGTCAAGCTCCCTCGATACTGTCCCCATCAAACATTCCCAGGACAGGGACAGCATGGGTTAGATACAGAGTAAAGCTCCCTCGATACTGTCCCCATCAAACACTCCCAGGACAGGGACAGCATGGGTTAGATACAGAGTAAAGCTCCCTCTGCACTATCCCCATCAAACACTCCAAGAACAGATACAGCAGGGGGTTAGATATGGAGTAAAGCTCCCTCTACAATATCCCTATCAGACAAACCAAGGACAGGTACAGCACGGGGTTAGATACAGAGTAAAGCTCCCTCGACACTGTCCCCATCAAACACTCCCAGGACAGATAAAGCAAGTGGTTATATATAGAGTAAAGCTCCCTCGACACTGTTCCCATCAAACACACCCAGGACAGGTACAGCACGGGGTTAGATACAGAGTAAAGCTCCCTCGTCACTGTCCCCACAAACACTCCCAGGACAGGCACAGCACGGGGTTAGATACAGAGTAAAGCTCCCTCTACACTGTCCCCCCATCAAACACTCCCAGGACAGGTACAGCACGGGGTTAGATACAGAGTAAAGCTTCCTCTACACTGTCCTCATCAAACAGTCCCAGGACAGATACAGCACGGGGTTAGATACAGATAAATCTCCCTCTACACTGTCACTATCAAATAACTATCAAGTCTCCACATCATGACTATCAAATATTCCAATGACAGATACAGCATGGGGATAGATACAGGGAAAAGCTGCCTACACATCAAACACACCCAGGACAGGTACAGCATCGGGTGAGATACAGCGTAAATCTCCCTCTACATTGTGTGTGTGAGAGAGAATGTGTGTGTGTGAGAGAGAATATGAGTTTGTGTGTGTGTGTGAGAGGGAGAGTGTGAGAAAGAGAGACAATGTGTGATGGAGACAGAGTGCGTCTGAGAGAGAGTGAGTGTGTGTGTGAGAGAGAGTGTGTGTGTGTCTGAGAGTGTGAGAGAGTGTGTGTGTGAGAGAGAGAGCGTGTGTGTGAGAGAGAGAGTGTGTGTGTGTGTGTGAGATAGTATGTGTGTGTCTGAGAGTGTGAGAGAGTGTGTGTGCGAGAGAGAGAGAGCGTCTGTGTGTGTGCGATTATGTGTGTGTCTAAGACTGTGTAAGAGAGAGTGTGTGTGTGTGTGTGCGATTATGTGTGTGTCTAAGACTGTGTAAGAGAGAGTGTGTGTGTGTGTGAGATTATGTGTGTGTCTAAGACTGTGTAAGAGAGAGTGTGTGTGTGTGAGCTGATCTTTTTCTACAGTCTATCGGTAACTGCAACACTATATTCTGCACCCTTTCCTCTCCTTCTCCCCTGTGCACTCTATGTACGGAATGTTTTGTCTGTATAGCGCACAAGAAACAATACTTCTCACAGCATCCCAACACAAATCAATCAAATCAAATCAAATTAACACGGTGAAGTTTGGACCCTGTGGGGTGACAGTTGTCTGAATACAGATTCTATCTTATTGTAACATTCAGGTACCACGTGTACTGAGCTCACCAGCGTTCTGTCTGTATTGTGTGAATCCAGTCTTGAAATATCCACTAATGTTGCTAATTCTGCCAAGACAGAAAGAGAAAGAGTGTTTGAATTCTCCGTGATTAGACCCCTTAACGATAAACAACATGGTGGATGAGAGGGATAGAGAGGGAGAGGAAGAGAGAGAGATGGAGCGATGGAGAGTAACAGAGAGATAGGGAGAGGGAGCAAAGCAGAGAGTAACAGTTAGACAGTGAGGAATAGAGATTAATTCAGATGGGTAGTTAGTGTCAGGGGAGTCCAAGACGCGACATAAGCAAGGTAAAGATTTGAAAATGGAGGAGTGTTTCTTACCCATTGTTAAAAGACAATCCACACTCACACCAGTCACATTTCACACTCTCTGCTCAGTCCTGTGTTGGGGGGTTTTGAGTGTGTAATCAGTGTTTGCTTTTCTCAAACCGCACTGATATTCCCAACAAGGGCAAGAGGTTTCAGTGTTTAAACATGTAAACATTTAAAAACAAAAGCAGACAGGATTTGGTTAAATCTCACGGGATCCAGGGTGAGGTAGCCAAATGGATATAAAATTGGCTTGATGACAGAAGACAGAGGGTGGTTGTAGAGGGTTGTTTTTTTGGTCAAACTGGAGGCCTGTGACCAACGGGGTGCCTCAGGGATCGGTGCTGGGTCCACTGTTATTGGTCATTTATATTAATGATTTGGATGAGAATTTAGGAGGCATGGTTTGTAAGTTTGCAGTTGACACCAAGATTTGTGGCATAGTGGACAGTGAAGAAGGTTATCTAGGGTTGCAATGGGATCTTGATCAGTTGGGCCAGTGGGCTGTTGAATGGCAGATGGAGTTTAATTTAGATAAATGCAAGGTGATGCATTTTGGTAGATTGAACAAACACAGGACTTACTCAGTTAATGGTAGGGTGTTGGTGAGAGTTACAGAACAAAGGGATCTCGGGGTACAGATTGATAGCTCCTTGAAAGTGGAGTCACAGGTGGATAGAGTGGTGAAGAAGGCATTCCACATGCTTGGTTTCATTGGTCAAAACATTGAACACAGGAGTTGGGACGTCTTGTTGGAGTTGTACAAGACATTGGTAAGACCACACTTGGAATGCTGTGTATTGTTCTGGTCACCCTTATAAAAAGGAGATTATTAAGCTCGAAAGTGTGCAGAAAAGAATTACTGGGATGCTATGGGGTCCTGATGGTTTGAGTTATAATGAGAGGCTGGATACTCTGGGACTTTTTTCCCTTGAGTTGGCTTAGTGGTGTTCTTATAGAGGTCTCTAAAATAATGAGGGCATGGATACAGCAGCTTTATCGAACCTTAGTTAGGCCGCACTTGGAATATAGTGTTCAATTCTGATCGACACACTACCAGAAAGATGTGGAGGCTTTGGAAAGGGTTCAGAAAAGATTTACCAGGATGTTTCCTAGGATGGAGGGCATTAGCTCTGAGGAGAGATTGGAGAAACTTGGTTTGTTCTCACTGGAACGACGGAGGTTGAGGGGCGACCTGATAGAATTCTACAAGATTATGAGGGGCATGGACAGAGTGGATAGTCAGAAGCTTTTTACCAGGGTGGAAGATTCAAAATCTAGGGGGCATAGGTTTAAGGTGTGAGGGGCAAGGTTTAAAGGAGATGTACAAGGCAAGTTTTTTTACACAGAGGGTGGTGGGTGCCTGGAACTCGCTGCCGGGGGAGGTAGTGGAAGCAGATACGATAGTGAGTTTTACGGAACGTCTGGACAAATACATGAATAGGATGGGAATAGAGGGATATGGTCCCCGGAAGGGTAGGGGGTTTTAGTTCAGTCGGGCAGCATGGTTGGTACAGGCTTGGAGGGCCGAAGGGCCTGTTCCTGTGCTGTAATTCTCTTTGTTCTTTGATAAGCTCGTCAACATCTTTTCCAAAAGGGAGGGGAGTCTAAAACTAGAAGACATAGGTTTAAGGTGAGAGGGGAGAGGGTCCAGAGGGCAATTCTTTTCACACAGAGGGTGGTGAGGGATTGGAACAAGCTGCCAGAGGTCGTAGTAGAAGCGGACACAATTTTATATTTTAAAAAGCATTTAGACAGTTATTCTGGTAAGATTGGTATGGAGGGATTTGGGCCAAACGCAAGGCATTTGATACGAGCTTAATGGTAAAAACTGGGTGGCAGGGAAAAGTTGGGCCAAAGGGCCCATTTGTATCTGAGCTCTGTTTTCTGCCCGGAAACCATTTCTCAATCCATCCCAGTATTTTCCAAATTTGTGGATTGGACACAGTAAATTGCCGATTCCGGTCCAAAGCTGTGTTGGTTCGGTGGATTAAGGTAAATGTGTGGGGTTACGGGGATAGGGCTGGGTCAAGGGCCTTGGTAAGATACTGTGTCAGAGAGTCAGTACAGACTCGATGGGCTGAATGGCCTCCTTCTGCACTGCAGGGATTCTGTGACTCTACTATTAAGATCCCTTTGTCATTTGAAGCTTCCAGCTAAAATGCTGACAATGCTGCCTATTTCTGTGCACTTTGGCAAACGTTCTGTCTCATCACCGGGCGACACGGTGGCACAGTGGTTAGCACTGCTGACTCACAGCGCCAGGGATCTGGGTTCGATTCCCCGCCTCGAGTGACTGTCTGTGTGGAGTTTGCACGTTTGCTAAATTGCCCCTTAGTGTCAGGGGGATTCGGGCCTGGGTGGGATTATTGTCGGGGCAGGCTTGTTGGGCTGAATGGCCTCATTCTGCAGTGTAGGAATTCTCTGGCTCTTGGATCTTAAGTGGTTGATAAAGAGTGAAACTGAGACACAAACTGGGGCTTTGCAGCAGCAGACAGAATGGGAATCATTGCATCCTGCAGGGATTTTTATTACAGAATCAATTTCAGAAAATCTACAACTCAAAATTCACAACAGCAAAGTGTGGGATTGCAAACTTGGAATGATTAGCCCAGGACTAAAGTTTAAAAGCTACAGATTGACATTCAGAAACAAGAGATGGCCTCACATCTTCAATTCTGTGATTGACCCCCATCTCCTGCTCTGAATATTACAAAATCTCTGCCCCCTTCATGCGTCTGGAGACTTTGAAAGTTACGCAGACATTGGTAAAACTTTCCTTTATCTCAAGGCGTCTCCTGTGAAATACTCAACTTCTGCAAAGAGACACAATCTAATTGACACTTTCTGAATCTCCTTTCAAACAACCTCCCAACCCCACTGTGCAGGATGCAGGAATGTCACCTTTTGTCACATTCCCCAACACAATTGTTGACACGTTTTCGGGACAGGAAAAGTAGATTCAACTGACAGATTCTGAGCCCCAGGTTGAATCTTTAAGATGTAAAAATGAACTGAAACCCCAGGTCTCTCTGTTCCTGCAAGTATTTTAACATTGACCCATTGATTTTAAATTGCTTCTCCTGTGTGTAAAATACCATCTATCAACTTCAGGTTTGAACATTAATAAGTGACTGAGCATCAACTGTGAATTATAGAAGGTAGTTCCAAACTAATATCACACCTCGTGTGGCAAAGTGTTCCTGAATTTCACTCCGAAAAGTCTAAAACCCGAAACATTGTCTAAAATCCAATGTCCCTCAAGTCCTGTCCCCATCAAACACTCCCAGGACAGGTACAGCACGGGGTTAGGTACAGAGTATAGCTCCCTCGACACTGTCCCCATTAAACACTCCATGGACAAATACAGCACGGGATTCAATACAGAGTAAAGGTCCCCCTACACTGTCTCCATCAAACACTCGCAGGACAGGGACAGCACAGGGTAACATACAGAGCAAAGCTCGCTCTACACTGTCCCCATAAAACACTTCCAGGAGAGATACAGCACGGGGATAGATACAGAGTAAAGCTCCCTCTACACTGTCCGCCATCAAACACACCCAGGACAGGTACAGCACGTGTTTAGATACAGAGTGAAGCTCCCTCTACACTGTCCCCATCAAACACTCCCAGGACAGGTACAGCACGGGGTTAGTTACAGAGTAAAGCTCCCTCTATACTGTCCCCA
>NW_027590959.1:82500-102500 GCF_964213995.1 Mustelus asterias
AGCACGGGGTTCGATACAGAGTAAAGCTCCCTCTACACTGTCCCCATCAAAGAAAGCAAGGACAGATACAGCACGGGTTTAGGTACAGAGTAAAGCTCCCTCTACACTGTCCCCCATCAAACACTCCCAGGACAGGTACAGCACGGGATTAGATACAGAGTGAAGCTCCCTCTACACTGTCCCCCATCAAACCCTCCCAGGACAGGGACAGCACGGGGTGAGATACAGAGTAAATCTCCCTCTACACTGTCCCCATCAAACACTCCCAGGACAGGTACAGCACGGGGTGAGATACAGAGTAAATCTCCCTCTACACTGTCCCCATCAAACTCGCCCAGCACAAGTATATGTTTGAGAGAGAGTGTGTGTGTGAGAGAGAGTGTGTGTGAGAGAGAGAGTGTGTGTGAGAGAGAGAGTGTGTGTGAGAGAGAGAGTGTGTGTGAGAGAGAGTGTGTGTGAGAGAGAGAGTGTGTGTGAGAGAGAGAGTGTGTGTGTGAGAGAGAGAGTGTGTGTGAGAGAGAGAGTGTGTGTGAGAGAGAGTGTGTGTGAGAGAGAGTGTGTGTGAGAGAGTGTGTGTGTGTGTGAGAGAGAGTGTGTGTGAGAGAGAGTGTGTGTGAGAGAGAGAGTGTGTGTGAGAGAGTGTGTGTGTGTGAGAGAGAGTGTGTGTGAGAGAGTGTGTGTGAGAGAGTGTGTGTGTGTGAGAGAGAGTGTATGTTTGAAAGAGAGTGTATGTGTGTGAGAGAGTGAGTGTATGTGTGTGAGAGAGTGAGTTTATGTGTGAGAGAGACTGAGTGCAAGTGTGTGAGAGTGTGTCAGTTGGAGAGAATGCATGGGTGAGAGTGTGTGAGCGTGAAAGTGTGTGTGAGAGAATGTGTGAGAGAGAAAGTGTGTGTGAGAGAGAGAAAGAGCATGTGTGTGAGTGAGAGAGTGCGTAAGAGATAGTGTATGTTTGTGTGAGAGACAGAGAGAGCATGTGTGTGTGTGTGTCTGAGAGTGTGTAAGGAGAGCGTGTGTGTGACCTGATCTTCCTCTACAGTCTATCAGTAACTGAATCACGGGATTAGATGCAAAGTAAAGCTCCCTCGACACTGTTCCCATCAAACACTCCCAGGAAAGGTACAGGTACAGCACAGAGTTCGATACAGAACTGTTTCTGTGTTTAAAAATGTACAAATTTAAAAACAAAAGCAGACAGGATTTGGTTAAATCTCACGGGATCCAGGGTGAGGTAGCCAAATGGATACAAATTAGGCTTGATGACAGAAGACAGAGGGTGGTTGTAGAGGGTTGTTTTTTTTGTCAAACTGGAGGCCTGTGACCAACGGGGTGCCTCAGGGATCGGTGCTGGGTCCACTGTTATTGGTCATTTATATTAATGATTTGGATGAGAATTTAGGAGGCATGGTTTGTAAGTTTGCAGATGACACCAAGATTAGTGGCATAGTGGACAGTGAAGAAGGTTATCTAGGGTTGCAATGGGATATTGATCAGTTGGGCCAGTGGGCTGTTGAATGGCAGATGGAGTTTAATTTAGATAAATGCAAGGTGATACATTTTGGTGGATCGAACCAACACAGGACTTACTCAGTTAATGGTAGGGTGTTGGTGAGAGTTACAGAACAAAGGGATCTCGGGGTACAGATTGATAGCTCCTTGAAAGTGGAGTCACAGGTGGATAGAGTGGTGAAGAAGGCATTCCACATGCTTGGTTTCATTGGTCAGAACATGGAATACAGGAGTTGGGACGTCTTGTTGAAGTTGTACAAGACATTGGTAAGACCATACTTGGAATGCTGTGTATTGTTCTGGTCACCCTTATAGAAAGGAGATTACTGAGCTAGAAAGTGTGCAGAAAAGAATGACTGGGATGCTATGGGGTCCTGATGGTTTGAGTTATAATGAGAGGCTGGATACTCTGGGACTTTTTTCCCTTGAGTTGGCTTAGTGGTGTTCTTATAGAGGTCTCTAAAATAATGAGGGCATGGATACAGCAGCTTTATCGAACCTTAGTTAGGCCGCACTTGGAATATAGTGTTCAATTCTGATCGACACACTACCAGAAAGATGTGGAGGCTTTGGAAAGGGTTCAGAAAAGATTTACCAGGATGTTTCCTAGGATGGAGGGCATTAGCTCTGAGGAGAGATTGGAGAAACTTGGTTTGTTCTCACTGGAACGACGGAGGTTGAGGGGCGACCTGATAGAATTCTACAAGATTATGAGGGGCATGGACAGAGTGGATAGTCAGAAGCTTTTTACCAGGGTGGAAGATTCAAAATCTAGGGGGCATAGGTTTAAGGTGTGAGGGGCAAGGTTTAAAGGAGATGTACAAGGCAAGTTTTTTTACACAGAGGGTGGTGGGTGCCTGGAACTCGCTGCCGGGGGAGGGAGTGGAAGCAGATACGATAGTGAGTTTTACGGAACGTCTGGACAAATACATGAATAGGATGGGAATAGAGGGATATGGTCCCCGGAAGGGTAGGGGGTTTTAGTTCAGTCGGGCAGCATGGTGGGTGCAGGCTTGGAGGGCCGAAGGGCCTGTTCCTGTGCTGTAATTCTCTTTGTTCTTTGATAAGCTCGTCAACATCTTTTCCAAAAGGGAGGGGAGTCTAAAACTAGAAGACATAGGTTTAAGGTGAGAGGGGAGAGGGTCCAGAGGGCAATTCTTTTCACACATAGGGTGGTGAGGGATTGGAACAAGCTGCCAGAGGTCGTAGTAGAAGCGGACACAATTTTATATTTTAAAAAGCATTTAGACAGTTATTCTGGTAAGATTGGTATGGAGGGATTTGGGCCAAACGCAAGGCATTTGATACGAGCTTAATGGTAAAAACTGGGTGGCAGGGAAAAGTTGGGCCAAAGGGCCCATTTGTATCTGAGCTCTGTTTTCTGCCCGGAAACCATTTCTCAATCCATCCCAGTATTTTCCAAATTTGTGGATTGGACACAGTAAATTGCCGATTCCGGTCCAAAGCTGTGTTGGTTCGGTGGATTAAGGTAAATGTGTGGGGTTACGGGGATAGGGCTGGGTCAAGGGCCTTGGTAAGATACTGTGTCAGAGAGTCAGTACAGACTCGATGGGCTGAATGGTCTCCTTCTGCACTGCAGGGATTCTGTGACTCTACTATTAAGATCCCTTTGTCATTTGAAGCTTCCAGCTAAAATGCTGACAATGCTGCCTATTTCTGTGCACTTTGGCAAACGTTCTGTCTCATCACCGGGTGACACGGTGGCACAGTGGTTAGCACTGCTGACTCACAGCGCCAGGGATCTGGGTTCGATTCCCCGCCTCGAGTGACTGTCTGTGTGGAGTTTGCACGTTTGCTAAATTGCCCCTTCGTGTCAGGGGGATTCGGGCCTGGGTGGGATTATTGTCGGGGCAGGTTTGTTGGGCTGAATGGCCTCATTCTGCAGTGTAGGAATTCTATGGCTCTTGGATCTTAAATGGTTGATAAAGAGTGAAACTGAGACACAAACTGGGGCTTTGCAGCAGCAGACAGAATGGGAATCATTGCATCCTGCAGGGATTTTTATTACAGAATCAATTTCAGAAAATTTACAACTCAAAATTAACAACAGCAAAGTGTGGGATTGCAAACTTGGAATGATTAGCCCAGGACTAAAGTTTAAAAGCTACAGATTGACATTCAGAAACAAGAGATGGCCTCACATCTTCAATTCTGTGATTGTCCCCCATCTCCTGCTCTGAATATTACAAAATCCCTGCCCTCTTCATGCGTCTGGAGACTTTGAAAGTTACGCAGACATTGGTAAAACTTTCCTTTATCTCAAGGCATCTCCTGTGAAATACTCAACTTCTGCAAAGAGATACAATCTCATTGACACTTTCTGAATCTCCTTTCAAACAACCTCCCAACCCCACTGTGCAGGATGCAGGAATGTCACCTTTTGTCACATTCCCCAACACAATTGTTGACACGTTTTCGGGACAGGAAAAGTAGATTCAACTGACAGATTCTGAGCCCCAGGTTGAATCTTTAAGATGTAAAAATGAACTGAAACACCAGGTCTCTCTGTTCCTGCAAGTATTTTAACATTGGCCCATTGATTTTAAATTGCTTCTCCTGTGTGTAAAATACCATCTATCAACTTCAGGTTTGAACATTAATACGTGACTGAGCATCAACTGTGAATTATAGGAGGTAGTTCCAAACTAATATCACACCTGGTGTGGCAAAGTGTTCCTGAATTTCACTCCGAAAAGTCTAAAACCCTAAACATTGTCTAAAATCCAATGTCCCCCAAGTCCTGTCCCCATCAAACACTCCCAGGACAGGTACAGCACAGGGTTAGGTACAGAGTATAGCTCCCTCGACACTGTCCCCATTAAACACTCCCAGGACAAATACAGCACGGGGTTCAGTACAGAGTAAAGGTCCCTCTATACTGTCCCCCATCAAACACTCGCAGGACAGGGACAGCACAGGGTAAGATACAGAGCAAAGCTCGCTCTACACTGTCCCCATAAAACACTTCCAGGAGAGATACAGCACGGGGTTAGATACAGAGTAAAGCTCCCTCTACACTGTCCCCCATCAAACACACCCAGGACAGGTACAGCACGTGTTTAGATACAGAGTGAAGCTCCCTCTACACTGTCCCCATCAAACACTCCCAGGACAGGTACAGCACGGGGTTAGATACAGAGTAAAGCTCCCTCTATACTGTCCCCCATCAAACACTCCCAGGACAGGTACAGCACGGGTTTTGATACAGAGTGAAGCTCCCTCGACACTGTCCCCATCAAACACACCCAGGACAGGTACAGCACGGGGTTAGATACAGAGTGAAGCTCCCTATACACTGTCACTATCAAATAAACCAATGACAGATACAGCATGGTGCTAGATTAAAGGAAAAGCTGCCTCCACATTGTGCACATCAAACACACCCAGGACATAGTACAGCACGGGGTTCGATACAGCTCAAATCTTCCTCTACATTTTGCCCCATCACTGTGTGTGTGTGTGTGTATAAGAGAATGTGTGTGTGAGAGAGAGAGAGTGTGTGTGTGTGAGAGAGATAGTGTGCGAGAGAGTGTGTGAGAAAGTGTGTGTGTGTGAGAGAGAGTGTGAGAGAGAGAGTGTGCGAGAGAGAGAGTGTGCAAGAGAGTGTGTGCGAGAGAGAGTGTGTGCGAGAGAGAGAGTGTGTGCGAGAGAGAGAGTGTGTGTGCGAGAGAGAGAGTGTGTGCGAGAGAGAGAGTGTGTGCGAGAGAGAGAGTGTGTGCGAGAGAGAGAGTGTGTGCGAGAGAGAGAGTGTGTGCGAGAGAGAGTGTGTGCGAGAGAGAGTGTGTGCGAGAGAGAGTGTGTGCGAGAGAGCGTGTGTGTGAGAGAGTGTGTGCGTGAGAGAGAGAGAGTGTGCGTGAGAGAGTGTGTGCGTGTGAGAGAGTGTATGTTTGAGAGAGTGTATGTGTGAGAGAGTGTGTGTGTGTGAGAGAGAGTGTGCGAGAGAGAGAGCGTGTGTGTGAGAGAGAGTGTGTGTGAGAGAGAGTGTGTGTGTGAGAGAGAGAGTGTGTGTGAGAGAGTGTGTGTGTGAGAGGGAGTATATGCTTGAGAGAGAGTGAATGTGTGTGAGAGAGTGAGTGTATGTGTGTGTGAGAGACTGAGTGCATGTGTGTGAGAGTGTGACAGTGAGAGAGAGTGCATGGGTGAGAGTGTGTGAGTGTGAAAGTGTGTGTGAGAGAATGTGTGTGAGAGAGAAAGTGTGTGTGTGTGAGAGAGAAAGTGTGTGTGTGTGTGAGAGAGAGTGTGCGAGAGAGAGAGTGTGTTCGAGAGAGAGAGTGCGAGAGAGAGAGTGTGTGCGAGAGAGAGAGTGTGTGAGAGAGAGAGAGTGTGTGAGAGAGAGAGCGTGTGCGAGAGAGAGAGCGTGTGCGAGAGAGAGAGCGTGTGCGAGAGAGAGAGTGTGTGCGAGAGAGAGAGAGCGTGTGCGTGAGAGAGAGCATGTGCGAGAGAGAGACCGTGTGCGAGAGAGAGACCGTGTGCGAGAGAGAGACCGTGTGCGAGAGAGAGAGCGTGTGCGAGAGAGAGTGTGTGTGTGTGAGAGAGAGTGTGTGCGTGAGAGAGAGTGTGTGCGTGAGAGAGAGTGTGTGCGTGAGAGAGAGAGTGTGTGTGTGTGAGAGAGAGAGCGTGTGCGAGAGAGAGAGAGTGTGTGTGTGAGAGAGAGAGAGCGTGTACGAGAGAGAGACCGTGTGCGAGAGAGAGAGCGTGTGCGTGAGAGAGAGTGTGTGTGTGTGAGAGAGAGTGTGTGCGTGAGAGAGAGAGTGTGTGTGTGTGAGAGAGAGTGTGTGCGTGAGAGAGAGAGTGTGTGCGTGAGAGAGAGAGTGTGTGTGTGAGAGAGAGAGAGAGTGCGTGAGAGAGAGCATGTGCGAGAGAGAGACCGTGTGCGAGAGAGAGACCGTGTGCGAGAGAGAGAGCGTGTGCGTGAGAGAGAGTGTGTGTGCGTGAGAGAGAGAGTGTGTGCGTGTGAGAGAGAGTGTGTGCGTGAGAGAGAGAGTGTGTGTGTGAGAGAGAGAGAGAGTGCGTGAGAGAGAGCATGTGCGAGAGAGAGACCGTGTGCGAGAGAGAGACCGTGTGCGAGAGAGAGACCGTGTGCGAGAGAGAGACCGTGTGCGAGAGAGAGAGCGTGTGCGTGAGAGAGAGTGTGTGTGCGTGAGAGAGAGAGTGTGTGCGTGTGAGAGAGAGTGTGTGCGTGAGAGAGAGAGTGTGTGTGTGAGAGAGAGAGTGTGTGTGAGAGAGAGAGAGTGCGTGAGAGAGAGTGTGTGCGTAAGAGAGAGTGTATGTGTGTGAGAGAGAGAGTGTATGTGTGTGAGAGAGTGAGTGTATGTGTGTGTGTGTGTGTGAGAGACTGAGTGCATGTGTGTGAGAGTGTGTCAGTTGGAGAGAATGCATGGGTGAGAGTGTGTGAGCGTGAAAGTGTGTGTGAGAGAAAGTGTGTGTGAGAGAGAAAGTGTGTGAGAGAGAGAAAGTGTGTGTGACAGAGAGAAAGAGCATGTGTGTGAGTGAGAGAGTGCGTAAGAGATAGTGTATGTGTGTGTGAGAGGCAGAGAGAGCGTGTGTGTATGTGTGTGTGTGTGTGTCTGAGAGTGTGTAAGGAGAGCATGTGTGTGACCTGATCTTCCTCGCCAGTCTATCAGTAACTGAATCACGGGATTAGATGCAAAGTAAAGTTCCCTTGACACTGTTCCCATCCACACCCAGGAAAGGTACAGGTACAGCACAGAGTTCGATACAGAGTAAAGCTCTCTCTCCACTGTCCCCATCCAACACACCCAGGACAGATACAGCACGGGGTTAGATACAGCGCAAAGCTCCCACTACACTGTCCCCATCAAACACTCCCAGGACAGTTACAGCACGGGGTTAGATACAGATTAAAGCTCACTGTACACTGTCCCCATCAAACCGTCCCAGAACAGATACAGCACGGGGTTAGATATAGAGTAAAGCTCCCTCTACACTGTCCCCATCAAACAAACCAAGGACAGATACAGCACGGGGTTAGATACAGAGTAAAGCTCCCTCTGCACTGTCCCCAACAAACTCGCCCAGGACAGGTACAGCACGGGTTTAGATACTGAGTAAAGCTCCCTCGAGACTGTCCCCATCAAACACTCCCAGGACAGGTACAGCACAGGGTTAGATACAGAGTAAAGCTCCCTCTACACTGTCCCCCATCAAACACTCCCAGGACAGGTACAGCACGGGGTTAGATACAGAGTAAAGCTCCCTCTACAATATCCCCATCAGACAAACCAAGGACAGATACAGCACGGGGTGAGATACAGAGTAAAGCTCTCTCTCCACTGTCCCCATCAAACACTCCCAGGACAGGTACAGCACGGGGTTAGATACAGAGTAAAGCTCCCTCTACACTGTCCCCCATCAAACACTCCCAGCACAGGTACAGCACGGGGTTAGATACAGATTAAAGCTCACTGTACACTGTCCCCATCAAACCGTCCCAGAACAGATACAGCACGGGGTTAGATATAGAGTAAAGCTCCCTCTACACTGTCCCCATCAAACAAACCAAGGACAGATACAGCACGGGGTGAGATACAGAGTAAAGCTCCCTCTGCACTGTCCCCAACAAACTCGCCCAGGACAGGTACAGCACGGGTTTAGATACAGAGTAAAGCTCCCTCGAGACTGTCCCCATCCAACACTCCCAGGACAGGTACAGCACAGGGTTAGATACAGAATAAAGCTCCCTCTACACTGTCCCCATCAAACACTCCCAGGACAGGTACAGCACGGGGTTAGATACAGAGTAAAGCTCCCTCTCCACTGTCCCCATCAAACACTCCCAGGACAGGTACAGCACGGGGTTAGATACAGAGTAAAGCTCCCTCTACACTGTCCCCATCAAACTCTCCGAGGACAGGTACAGCACAGGGTTAGATACAGAGTAAAGCTCCCTCTACACTGTCCCCCATCAAACACTCCCAGGACAGGTACAGCACGGGGTTAGATACAGTGTGAAGCTCCCTCTCCACTGTCTCCCATCGAACACTCCCAGGACAGGTACAGCACGGGGTTAGATACAGAGTAAAGCTCCCTCTACACTGTCCCCCATCAAACACTCCCAGGACAGGTACAGCACAGGGTTAGATACAGAGTAAAGCTCCCTCTACACTGTCCCCATCAAACACTCCCAGGACAGGTACAGCACGGGGTTAGATACAGAGTAAAGCTCCCTCTACACTGTCCCCCATCAAACACTCCCAGGACAGGTACAGCACGGGGTTAGATACAGAGTAAAGCTCCCTCTACACTGTCCCCATCAAACACTCCCAGGACAGATACAGCACGGGGTTAGATACAGAGTAAAGCTCCCTCTACACTGTCCCCATCAAACACTCCCAGGACAGGTACAGCACGGGGTTAGATACAGAGTAAAGCTCCCTCTACACTGTCCCCATCAAACACTCCCAGGACAGGGACAGCACGGGTTTAGATACAGAGTGAAGCTCGCTCGACACTGTCCCCATCAAACACTCCCAGGACAGGTACAGCACGGGGTAAGATACAGAGTAAAGCTCCCTCGAGACTGTCCCCATCAAACACTCCCAGGACAGGGACAACACGGGGTTAGATACAGAGTAAAGCTCCCTCTACACTGTCCCCATCAAACACTCCCAGGACAGGTACAGCACAGGGTTAGATACAGAGTAAAGCTCCCTCTACACTGTCCTCATCAAACACTCCCAGGACAGGGACAGCACGGGTTTAGATACAGAGTGAAGCTCGCTCGACACTGTCGCCATCAAACACTCCCAGGACAGGTACAGCACGGGTTTAGATACAGAGTAAAGCTCTCTCTCCACTGTCCCCATCAAACACTCCCAGGACAGGTACAGCACGGGTTTAGATACAGAGTAAAGCTCCCTCGACACTGTCCCCATCAAAGACTCCCAGGACAGGTACAGCACGGGGTTAGATACAGAGTGAAGCTCCCTCGACACTGTCCCCATCAAAGACTCCCAGGACAGGTACAGCACGGGTTTAGATACAGAGTAAAGCTCTCTCTACACTGTCCCCATCAAACACTCCCAGGACAGGCACAGCATGGGTTAGATACAAAGTAAAGCTCCCTCTGCACTATCCCCATCAAACACTCCAAGAACAGATACAGCAGGGGGTTAGATATGGAGTAAAGCTCCCTCTACAATATCCCCATCAGACAAACCAAGGACAGGTACAGCACGGGGTTAGATACAGAGTAAAGCTCCCTCTTCACTGTCCCCATGAAACACTCCCAGGACAGGTACAGCAAGTGGTTCGATATAGAGTAAAGCTCCCTTGACACTGTCCCCATCAAACACTCCCAGGACAGCTCCAGCATGGGGTTAGATACAGTGTAAATCTCCCTCTACACTGTCCCCATCAAACACTCCCGGAACAGATATTATAAGATAATGCGGGGGCTGGATAGGGTGGAGGCGGAGAGATTCTTTCCACTTAGTAAGGAAGTTAAAACTAGAGGACACAGCCTCAAAATAAAGGGGGGTCGGTTTAAGACAGAGTTGAGGAGGAACGTCTTCTCCCAGAGGGTGGTGAATCTCTGGAATTCTCTGCCCACTGAGGTGGTGGAGGCTACCTCGCTGAATATGTTTAAAGCGCGGATGGATGGATTCCTGATCGGTAAGGGAATTAAGGGTCATGGGGATCAGGCGGGTAAGTGGTACTGATCCACGTCAGATCAGCCATGATCTTATTGAATGGCGGGGCAGGCTCGAGGGGCTAGATGGCCGACTCCTGCTCCTATTTCTTATGTTCTTATGTTCTAACAGATACAGCACGGGGTGAGATACAGAATAAATCTCCGTCTACACTGTCCCCATCAAACACTCCCAGCACAGGTACAGCAAGTGGTTAGATATAGAGTAAAGCTCCCACTTCACTGTCCTCATCAAACACTCCCACGACAGATACAGCAAGTGGTTAGATATCGAGTAAAGCTCCCACTTCACTGTCCTCATCAAACACTCCCAGGACATGTACAGCACAGGGTTAGATGCAGACTGAAGCTCCCTCTACACTATCCCCATCAAACACTCCCAGGACAGGTACAGCACGGGGTTCGATACAGAGAAAATCTCCCTCTACACTGTCCCCATCAAACACTCCCAGGACAGGGACAGCACGGGGTTAGATACAGAGTAAAGCTCCCTCGACACTACCCCCATCAAACACTGCCAGGACAGGGACAGCACGGGGTTAGATACAGAGTAAAGCTCCCTCTACACTGTCCCCATCAAACACTCCCAGGACATATACAGCACAGGGTTAGATACAGATAAAGCTCCCTCTACACTATCCCCATCAAACACTCCCAGGACATGAACAGCACGGGTTTAGATACAGAGTGAAGCTCCCTCTACACTGTCCCCATCAAACACTCCCAGGACAGGTACAGCACGGGGTTAGATACAGAGTGAAGCTCCCGATACACTGTCACTATCAAATAATCCAATGACAGATACAGCATGGTGCTAGATTAATGGAAAAGCTGCCTCCACATTGTGCACATCAAAGAGACCCAGGACAGGTACAGCACGGGGTTAGAGACAGCTCAAATCTTTCTCTACATTTTGCCCATCATTGTGTGTGTGTGTGTGTGTGAGAGAGAGTGTGTGTGCGAGAGAGAGAGAGTGTGTGTGAGAGAGAGAATGTGTGTGTGAGAGAGAGAGTGTGTGTGTGTGAGAGAGAGTGTGTGTGCGAGAGAGAGAGAGTGTGTGAGAAAGTGTGTGTGTGTGAGAGAGAGTGTGTGTGAGAGAGAGTGTGTGCGAGAGAGTGTGCGTGCGTGTGAGAGTGTGTGTGTGAGAAAGAGTGTGTGTGTGAGAAAGAGTGTGTGTGTGTGTGAGAGAGAGAGTGTGTGTGTGTGAGAGAGAGTGTGTGTGAGAGAGAGTGTGTGTGAGAGAGAGTGTGTGTATGAGAGAGAGAGAGAGAGTGTGTGTGAGAGAGAGAGAGAGTGTGAGAGAGAGAGAGTATATGTTTGAGAGAGAGTGTATGTGTGAGAGAGAGTGAGTTTATGTGTGTGAGAGAGTGTGTATCTGTGTGTGTGAGAGAGTGAGTGTATGTGTGTGAGAGAGTGAGTGTATCTGTGTGTGTGTGAGAGAGACTGAGTGCATGTGTGTGAGAGTGTGTCAGTGAGAGAGAATGCATGGGTGAGAGTGTGTGAGCGTGAAAGTGTGTGTGAGAGAATGTGTGTGAGAGAGAAAGTGTGTGAGAGAGAGAGAAAGAGTGTGTGTGACAGAGAGAAAGAGCATGTGTGTGAGTGAGAGAGTGCGTAAGAGATAGTGTATGTGTGTGTGAGAGACAGAGAGAGCATGTGTGTGTGTTTGAGTGTGTGTGTGTGTGTGTCTGAGAGTGTGTAAGGAGAGTGTGTGTGTGACCTGATCTTCCTCTACAGTCTATCAGTAACTGAATCACGGGATTAGATGCAAAGTAAAGCTCTCTCTACACTGTCCCCATCCAACACTCCCAGGACAGGTACAGCACGGGGTTAGATACAGAGTAAAGCTCCCTCTGCACTGTTCCCATCAAACACACCCAGGACAGGTACAGCACGGGGTTAGATACAGAGTAAAGCTATCTCGTCACTGTCCCCATGAAACACTTCCAGGACAGGTACAGCACGGGGTTAGATACAGATAAAGCTCCCTCTACACTGTCACTATCAAATAACTATCAAATCTCCACATCATGACAATCAAATATTCCAATGACAGATACAGCATGGGGATAGATGCAGGGAAAAGCTGCCTACACATCAAACACACCCAGGACAGGTACAGCATCGGGTGAGATACAGCGTAAATCTCCCTCCACATTGTGTGTGTGAGAGAGAATGTGTGTGTGTGAGAGAGAGAATATGAGTTTGTGTGTGTGTGTGAGAGGGAGAGTGTGAGAAAGAGAGACAATGTGTGATGGAGACAGAGTGCATCTGAGAGAGTGAGTGTGTGTGTGAGAGAGAGTGTGTGTGTGAGAGAGAGAGAGCGTGTGTGTGTGAGAGAGAGAGCGTGTGTGTGTGAGAGAGAGTGTGTGTGTGAGATAGTATGTGTGTGTCTGAGAGTGTGAGAGAGTGTGTGTGCGAGAGAGAGAGAGCGTGTGTGTGTGAGAGTGTGTGTGTGTGTGTGTGTGAGATAGTATGTGTGTGTCTGAGAGTGTGAGAGAGTGTGTGTGTGAGAGAGAGAGAGCGTGTGTGTGTGAGAGAGAGCGTGTGTGTGTGAGAGAGTGTGTGTGTGTGAGAGAGTGTGTGTGAGAGAGAGAGAGCGTGTGTGTGTGAGAGAGTGTGTGTGTGTGAGATAGTATGTGTGTGTCTGAGAGTGTGAGAGAGTGTGTGTGCGAGAGAGAGAGAGCGTGTGTGTGTGAGAGTGTGTGTGTGTGTGTGTGAGATAGTATGTGTGTGTCTGAGAGTGTGAGAGAGTGTGTGTGTGAGAGAGAGAGAGCGTGTGTGTGTGAGAGAGAGCGTGTGTGTGTGAGAGAGTGTGTGTGTGTGAGAGAGTGTGTGTGAGAGAGAGAGAGCGTGTGTGTGTGAGAGAGTGTGTGTGTGTGAGATAGTATGTGTGTGTCTGAGAGTGAGAGAGAGTGTGTGTGTGACAGAGAGAGAGTGTGTGTGTGTGTGAGATTATGTGTGTGTCTAAGAGTGTGTAAGAGAGAGTGTGTGTGTGAGAGCTGATCTTTTTCTACACCCTATCAGTAACTGCAACACTATATTCTGCACCCTTTCCTCTCCTTCTCCCCTGTGCACTCAATGTACGGAATGTTTTGTCTGTATAGCGCACAAGAAACAATACTTCTCACTGCATCCCAATACAAATCAATCAAATCAAATCAAATTAACACGGTGAAGTTTGGACCCTGTGGGGTGACAGTTGTCTGAATACAGATTCTATCTTATTGTAACATTCAGGTACCACGTGCACTGAGCTCACCAGCGTTCTGTCTGTATTGTGTGAATCCAGTCTTGAAATATCCACTCATGTTGCTAATTCTGCCAAGAGAGAAACAGAAAGAGTGTTTGAATTCTCCGTGATTAGACCCCTTAACGATAAACAACATGGTGGATGAGAGGGATAGAGAGAGGGAGAGGAAGAGAGAGAGATGGAGCGATGCAGAGTAACAGAGAGATAGGGAGAGGGAGCAATGCAGAGAGTAACAGTTAGACAGTGAGGAATAGAGATTAATTCAGATGGATAGTGAGTGTCAGGGGAGTCCAAGACGCTACATAAGCAAGGTAAAGATTTGAAAATGGAGGAGTGTTTCTTACCCACTTTTAAAAGACAATCCACACTCACACCAGTCATATTTCACACTCTCTGCTCAGTCCTGTGTTGGGGGGTTTTGAGTGTGTAATCAGTGTTTGCTTTTCTCAAACCGCACTGATATTCCCAACAAGGGCAAGAGGTTTCAGTGTTTAAACATGTAAACATTTAAAAACAAAAGCAGACAGGATTTGGTTAAATCTCACGGGATCCAGGGTGAGGTAGCCAAATGGATATAAAATAGGCTTGATGACAGAAGACAGAGGGTGGTTGTCGAGGGTTGTTTTTTTGGTCAAACTGGAGGCCTGTGACCAACGGGGTGCCTCAGGGATCGGTGCTGGGTCCACTGTTATTGGTCATTTATATTAATGATTTGGATGAGAATTTAGGAGGCATGGTTTGTAAGTTTGCAGTTGACACCAAGATTAGTGGCATAGTGGACAGTGAAGAAGGTTATCTAGGGTTGCAATGGGATATTGATCAGTTGGGCCAGTGGGCTGCTGAATGGCAGATGGAGTTTAATTTAGATAAATGCAAGGTGATACATTTTGGTGGATCGAACCAACACAGGACTTACTCAGTTAATGGTAGGGTTTGGTGAGAGTTACAGAACAAAGGGATCTCGGGGTACAGATTGATAGCTCCTTGAAAGTGGAGTCACAGGTGGATAGAGTGGTGAAGAAGGCATTCCACATGCTTGGTTTCATTGGTCAGAACATGGAATACAGGAGTTGGGACGTCTTGTTGAAGTTGTACAAGACATTGGTAAGACCATACTTGGAATGCTGTGTATTGTTCTGGTCACCCTTATAGAAAGGAGATTATTGAGCTAGAAAGTGTGCAGAAAAGAATGACTGGGATGCTATGGGGTCCTGATGGTTTGAGTTATAATGAGAGGCTGGATACTCTGGGACTTTTTTTCCCTTGAGTTGGCTTAGTGGTGTCTCATAGAGGTCTCTAAAATAATGAGGGCATGGATATAGCAGCTTTATAGAACCTTAGTTAGGCCGCACTTGGAATATAGTGTTCAATTCTGATCGACACACTACCAGAAAGATTGGAGAATTTGGAGAGGATTCAGAAAAGATTTACCAGGATGTTTCCGAGGATGGAGGGCATTAGCTCTGAGGAGAGATTGGAGAAACTTGGTTTGTTCTCACTGGAACGACGGAGGTTGAGGGATGACCTGATAGAATTCTACAAGATTATGAGGGGCATCGACAGAGTGGATAGTCAGAAGCCTTTTACCAGGGTGGAAGATTCAAAATCTAGGGGGCATAGGTTTAAGGTGTGAGGGGCAAGGTTTAAAGGAGATGTACAAGGCAAGTTTTTTTACACAGAGGGTGGTGGGTGCCTGGAACTCGCTGCCGGGGGAGGTAGTGGAAGCAGATACGATAGTGAGTTTTACGGAACGTCTGGACAAATACATGAATAGGATGGGAATAGAGGGATATGGTCCCCGGAAGGGTAGGGGGTTTTAGTTCAGTCGGGCAGCATGGTTGGTGCAGGCTTGGAGGGCCGAAGGGCCTGTTCCTGTGCTGTAATTCTCTTTGTTCTTTGATAAGCTCGTCAACATCTTTTCCGAAAGGGAGGGGAGTCTAAAACTAGAAGACACAGGTTTAAGGTGAGAGGGGAGAGGGTCCAGAGGGCAATTCTTTTCACACATAGGGTGGTGAGGGATTGGAACAAGCTGCCAGAGGTCGGAGTAGAAGCGGATACAATTTTATATTTTAAAAAGCATTTAGACAGTTATTCTGGTAAGATTGGTATGGAGGGATTTGGGCCAAACGCAAGGCATTTGATACGAGCTTAATGGTAAAAACTCGGTGGCAGGGAAAAGTTGGGCCAAAGGGCCCATTTGTATCTGAGCTCTGTTTTCTGCCCGGAAACCATTTCTCAATCCATCCCAGTATTTTCCAAATTTGTGGATTGGACACAGTAAATTGCCGTTTCCTGTCCAAAGCTGTGTTGGTTCGGTGGATTAAGGTAAATGTGTGGGGTTACGGGGATAGGGCTGGGTCAAGGGCCTTGGTAAGATACTGTGTCAGAGAGTCAGTACAGACTCGATGGGCTGAATGGCCTCCTTCTGCACTGCAAGGATTCTGTGACTCTACTATTAAGATCCCTTTGTCATTTGAAGCTTCCAGCTAAAATGCTGACAATGCTGCCTATTTCTGTGCACTTTGGCAAACGTTCTGTCTCATCACCGGGCGACACGGTGGCACAGTGGTTAGCACTGCTGACTCACAGCGCCAGGGATCTGGGTTCGATTCCCCGCCTCGAGTGACTGTCTGTGTGGAGTTTGCACGTTTGCTAAATTGCCTCTTAGTGTCAGGGGGATTCGGGCCTGGGTGGGATTATTGTCGGGGCAGGCTTGTTGGGCTGAATGGCCTCATTCTGCAGTGTAGGAATTCTCTGGCTCTTGGATCTTAAGTGGTTGATAAAGAGTGAAACTGAGACACAAACTGGGGCTTTGCAGCAGCAGACAGAATGGGAATCATCCTGCAGGGATTTTTATTACAGAATCAATTTCAGAAAATTTACAACTCAAAATTAACAACAGCAAAGTGTGGGATTGCAAACTTGGAATGATTAGCCTCGGACTAAAGTTTAAAAGCTACAGATTGACATTCAGAAACAAGAGATGGCCTCACATC
This sequence comes from Mustelus asterias, assembly GCF_964213995.1. Taxonomy (NCBI): domain Eukaryota; kingdom Metazoa; phylum Chordata; class Chondrichthyes; order Carcharhiniformes; family Triakidae; genus Mustelus; species Mustelus asterias. The sequence continues at coordinate 98,945 of NW_027590959.1, forward strand.
TTCAATTCTGTGATTGTCCCCCATCTCCTGCTCTGAATATTACAAAATCTCTGCCCCCTTCATGCGTCTGGAGACTTTGAAAGTTACGCAGACATTGGTAAAACTTTCCTTTATCTCAAGGCATCTCCTGTGAAATACTCAACTTCTGCAAAGAGACACAATCTAATTGACACTTTCTGAATCTCCTTTCAAACAACCTCCCAACCCCACTGTGCAGGATGCAGGAATGTCACCTTTTGTCACATTCCCCAACACATTTGTTGACACGTTTTCGGGACAGGAAAAGTAGATTCAACTGACAGATTCTGAGCCCCAGGTTGAATCTTTAAGATGTAAAAATGAACTGAAACCCCAGGTCTCTCTGTTCCTGCAACTATTTTAACATTGACCCATTGATTTTAAATTGCTTCTCCTGTGTGTAAAATACCATCTATCAACTTCGGGTTTGAACATTAATAAGTGACTGAGCATCAACTGTGAATTATAGAAGGTAGTTCCAAACTAATATCACACCTGGTGTGGCAAAGTGTTCCTGAATTTCACTCCGAAAAGTCTAAAACCCTAAACATTGTCTAAAATCCAATGTCCCTCAAGTCCTGTCCCCATCAAAAACTCCCAGGACAGTTACAGCACAGGGTTAGGTACAGAGTAAAGCTCCCTCGACACTGTCCCCATTAAACACACCCAGGACAAATACAGCACGGGGTTCAATACAGAGTAAAGGTCCCTCGACACTGTCTCCATCAAACATTCACAGGACAGGGACAGCATGGGGTTAGATACAGTGTAAATCTCCCTCTACACTGTCCCCATCAAACACTCCCGGAACAGATACAGCACGGGGTGAGATACAGAGTAAATCTCCGTCTACACTGTCCCCATCAAACACTCCCAGGACAGATACAGCAAGTGGTTAGATATAGAGTAAAGCTCCCTCTACACTATCCCCATCAAACACTCCCAGGACATGTACAGCACGGGTTTAGATACAGAGTGAAGCTCCCTCGACACTGTCCCCATCAAACACTCCCAGGACAGGTACAGCACGGGGTGAGATACAGAGTGAAGCTCCCTATACACTGTCCTCATCAAATAATCCAATGACAGATACAGCATGGTGCTAGATTAATGGAAAAGCTGCCTCCACATTGTGCACATCAAAGAGACCCAGGACATGTACAGCACGGGGTTAGAGACAGCTCAAATCTTTCTCTACATTTTGCCCATCATTGTGTGTGTGCGTGTGTGTGAGAGAGAGAGTGTGTGTGTGAGAGAGAGTGTGTGTGCGAGAGAGAGAGAGTGTGTGTGAGAGAGAGAATGTGTGTGTGAGAGAGAGAGTGTGTGAGAAAGTGTGTGTGTGTGAGAGAGAGTGTGTGTGAGAGAGAGTGTGTGCGAGAGAGTGTGCGTGCGTGTGAGAGTGTGTGTGTGAGAAAGAGTGTGTGTGTGAGAAAGAGTGTGTGTGTGTGTGAGAGAGAGAGTGTGTGTGTGAGAAAGAGTGTGTGTGTGTGTGAGAGAGAGAGTGTGTGTGTGAGAGAGAGTGTGTGTGAGAGAGAGTGTGTGTGAGAGAGAGTGTGTGTGTGAGAGAGAGAGAGTGTGTGTGAGAGAGAGAGAGAGTGTGTGAGAGAGAGTATATGTTTGAGAGAGAGTGTATGTGTGTGAGAGAGTGAGTGTATGTGTGTGAGAGAGTGAGTGTATGTGTGTGAGAGAGTGTGTATCTGTGTGTGTGAGAGAGTGAGTGTATGTGTGTGAGAGAGTGAGTGTATCTGTGTGTGTGTGAGAGAGACTGAGTGCATGTGTGTGAGACTGTGTCAGTGAGAGAGAATGCATGGGTGAGAGTGTGTGAGCGTGAAAGTGTGTGTGAGAGAATGTGTGTGAGAGAGAATGTGTGTGAGAGAGAATGTGTGTGAGAGGGAAAGTGTGTGTGTGACAGAGAGAAAGAGCATGTGTGTGAGTGAGAGAGTGCGTAAGAGATAGTGTATGTGTGTGTGAGAGACAGAGAGAGCATGTGTGTGTGTGTGTGTGTGTCTGAGAGTGTGTAAGGAGAGCGTGTGTGTGACCTGATCTTCCTCTGCAGTCTATCAGTAACTGAATCATGGGATTAGATGCAAAGTAAAGCTCCATCGACACTGTTCCCATCAAACACTCCCAGGAAAGGTACAGGTACAGCACAGAGTTCGATACAGAGTAAAGCTCCCTCGACACTGTCCCCATCCAACACACCCAGGACAGATACAGCACGGGGTTAGATACAGAGTAAAGCTCACTGTACACTGTCCCCATCAGCAGTCCCAGGACAGGTACAGCACGGGGTTAGATACAGCTCAAATGTTTCTCTACATTTTGCCCATCTTGTGTGTGTGTGTGTGTGTGAGAGAGTGTGTGTGTGTGAGAGAGAGTGTATGCGAGAGAGAGAGTGTGTGAGAAAGTGTGTGTGTGAGAGAGAGAATGTGTGTGAGAGAGAGAATGTGTGTGAGAGAGAGAGTGTGTGAGAGAGTGTGTGCGAGTGTGTGAGAAAGTGTGTGTGTGTGAGAGAGAGTGTGTGCGAGAGAGAGAGTGTGTGAGGAAGTGTGTGTGTGTGAGAGAGTGTGTGAGAAAGTGTGTGTGTGAGAGAGAATGTGTGTGAGAGAGTGAGTGTGTGCGAGAGAGAGAGTGTGTGCGTGAGAGAGAGTGTGTGTGAGAAAGAGTGTGCGGGTGAGCAAGAGTGTGTGTGAGAGAGAGAGTGTGTGTGAGAGAGAGTGTGTGAGAGAGAGAGGGTGTGCGAGAGAGTGTGTGTGAGAGAGTGTGTGTGTGTGAGAGAGAGAGTGTGTGCGTGAGAGAGAGTGTGTGTGTGAGAGAGTGTGTGTGAGAGAGAGTGTGTGTGTGAGAGAGAGAGTGTGTGTGTGAGAGAGAGTGTGTGCGTGAGAGAGAGTGTGTGCGTGAGAGAGAGTGTGTGCGTGAGAGAGTGTATATGTTTGAGAGAGAGTGTATATGTGCGAGAGAGAGTGTGTGTGAGACAAAGTGTGTGTGTGAGAGAGAGTGTGTGTGAGAGAGAGAGTGTGTGTGTGACAGAGAGTGTATGTGTGAGAGAGAGTGTGTGTGAGAGAGTGAGTGTATGTGTGTGAGAGAGTGTGTGTATGTGTGTGAGAGAGTGAATGTATGTGTGTGAGAGAGTGTCAGTTGGAGAGAATGCATGGGTGAGAGTGTGTGAGCGTGAAAGTGTGTGAGAAAGTGTGTGAGAGAGAGAGAAAGAGTGTGTGACAGAGAGAAAGAGCATGTGTGTGAGTGAGTGAGTGCGTAAGAGATAGTGTATGTGTGTGTGAGAGACAGAGAGAGCATGTGTGTGTGTCTGAGAGTGTGTAAGGAGAGCGTGTGTGTGACCTGATCTTCCTCTGCAGTCTATCAGTAACTGAATCACGGGATTTGATGTAAACTAAAGCTCCCTCGACACTGTTCCCATCAAACACTCACAGGAAAGGTACAGGTACAGCACAGAGTTCGACACAGAGTAAAGCTCTCTCTACACTGTTCCCATCAAACACTCCCAGGACAGACACAGCACAGAGTTCGAGACAGAGTA
>NW_027590959.1:105000-137507 GCF_964213995.1 Mustelus asterias
TATGTGTGTGTCTGAGAGTGTGAGAGAGTGTGTGTGCGAGAGAGAGAGAGCGTGTGTGTGTGAGAGTGTGTGTGTGTGTGTGTGAGATAGTATGTGTGTGTCTGAGAGTGTGAGAGAGTGTGTGTGTGAGAGAGAGAGAGCGTGTGTGTGTGAGAGAGAGCGTGTGTGTGTGAGAGAGTGTGTGTGTGTGAGAGAGTGTGTGTGAGAGAGAGAGAGCGTGTGTGTGTGAGAGAGTGTGTGTGTGTGAGATAGTATGTGTGTGTCTGAGAGTGAGAGAGAGTGTGTGTGTGACAGAGAGAGAGTGTGTGTGTGTGTGAGATTATGTGTGTGTCTAAGAGTGTGTAAGAGAGAGTGTGTGTGTGAGAGCTGATCTTTTTCTACACCCTATCAGTAACTGCAACACTATATTCTGCACCCTTTCCTCTCCTTCTCCCCTGTGCACTCAATGTACGGAATGTTTTGTCTGTATAGCGCACAAGAAACAATACTTCTCACTGCATCCCAATACAAATCAATCAAATCAAATCAAATTAACACGGTGAAGTTTGGACCCTGTGGGGTGACAGTTGTCTGAATACAGATTCTATCTTATTGTAACATTCAGGTACCACGTGCACTGAGCTCACCAGCGTTCTGTCTGTATTGTGTGAATCCAGTCTTGAAATATCCACTCATGTTGCTAATTCTGCCAAGAGAGAAACAGAAAGAGTGTTTGAATTCTCCGTGATTAGACCCCTTAACGATAAACAACATGGTGGATGAGAGGGATAGAGAGAGGGAGAGGAAGAGAGAGAGATGGAGCGATGCAGAGTAACAGAGAGATAGGGAGAGGGAGCAATGCAGAGAGTAACAGTTAGACAGTGAGGAATAGAGATTAATTCAGATGGATAGTGAGTGTCAGGGGAGTCCAAGACGCTACATAAGCAAGGTAAAGATTTGAAAATGGAGGAGTGTTTCTTACCCACTTTTAAAAGACAATCCACACTCACACCAGTCATATTTCACACTCTCTGCTCAGTCCTGTGTTGGGGGGTTTTGAGTGTGTAATCAGTGTTTGCTTTTCTCAAACCGCACTGATATTCCCAACAAGGGCAAGAGGTTTCAGTGTTTAAACATGTAAACATTTAAAAACAAAAGCAGACAGGATTTGGTTAAATCTCACGGGATCCAGGGTGAGGTAGCCAAATGGATATAAAATAGGCTTGATGACAGAAGACAGAGGGTGGTTGTCGAGGGTTGTTTTTTTGGTCAAACTGGAGGCCTGTGACCAACGGGGTGCCTCAGGGATCGGTGCTGGGTCCACTGTTATTGGTCATTTATATTAATGATTTGGATGAGAATTTAGGAGGCATGGTTTGTAAGTTTGCAGATGACACCAAGATTAGTGGCATAGTGGACAGTGAAGAAGGTTATCTAGGGTTGCAATGGGATATTGATCAGTTGGGCCAGTGGGCTGCTGAATGGCAGATGGAGTTTAATTTAGATAAATGCAAGGTGATACATTTTGGTGGATCGAACCAACACAGGACTTACTCAGTTAATGGTAGGGTTTGGTGAGAGTTACAGAACAAAGGGATCTCGGGGTACAGATTGATAGCTCCTTGAAAGTGGAGTCACAGGTGGATAGAGTGGTGAAGAAGGCATTCCACATGCTTGGTTTCATTGGTCAGAACATGGAATACAGGAGTTGGGACGTCTTGTTGAAGTTGTACAAGACATTGGTAAGACCATACTTGGAATGCTGTGTATTGTTCTGGTCACCCTTATAGAAAGGAGATTATTGAGCTAGAAAGTGTGCAGAAAAGAATGACTGGGATGCTATGGGGTCCTGATGGTTTGAGTTATAATGAGAGGCTGGATACTCTGGGACTTTTTTTCCCTTGAGTTGGCTTAGTGGTGTCTCATAGAGGTCTCTAAAATAATGAGGGCATGGATATAGCAGCTTTATAGAACCTTAGTTAGGCCGCACTTGGAATATAGTGTTCAATTCTGATCGACACACTACCAGAAAGATTGGAGAATTTGGAGAGGATTCAGAAAAGATTTACCAGGATGTTTCCTAGGATGGAGGGCATTAGCTCTGAGGAGAGATTGGAGAAACTTGGTTTGTTCTCACTGGAACGACGGAGGTTGAGGGATGACCTGATAGAATTCTACAAGATTATGAGGGGCATGGACAGAGTGGATAGTCAGAAGCCTTTTACCAGGGTGGAAGATTCAAAATCTAGGGGGCATAGGTTTAAGGTGTGAGGGGCAAGGTTTAAAGGAGATGTACAAGGCAAGTTTTTTTACACAGAGGGTGGTGGGTGCCTGGAACTCGCTGCCGGGGGAGGTAGTGGAAGCAGATACGATAGTGAGTTTTACGGAACGTCTGGACAAATACATGAATAGGATGGGAATAGAGGGATATGGTCCCCGGAAGGGTAGGGGGTTTTAGTTCAGTCGGGCAGCATGGTTGGTGCAGGCTTGGAGGGCCGAAGGGCCTGTTCCTGTGCTGTAATTCTCTTTGTTCTTTGATAAGCTCGTCAACATCTTTTCCAAAAGGGAGGGGAGTCTAAAACTCGAAGACATAGGTTTAAGGTGAGAGGGGAGAGGGTCCAGAGGGCAATTCTTTTCACACAGAGGGTGGTGAGGGATTGGAACAAGCTGCCAGAGGTCGTAGTAGAAGCGGACACAATTTTATATTTTAAAAAGCATTTAGACAGTTATTCTGGTAAGATTGGTGTGGAGGGATTTGGGCCAAACGCAAGGCATTTGATACGAGCTTAATGGTAAAAACTGGGTGGCAGGGAAAAGTTGGGCCAAAGGGCCCATTTGTATCTGAGCTCTGTTTTCTGCCCGGAAACCATTTCTCAATCCATCCCAGTATTTTCCAAATTTGTGGATTGGACACAGTAAATTGCCGATTCCGGTCCAAAGCTGTGTTGGTTCGGTGGATTAAGGTAAATGTGTGGGGTTACGGGGATAGGGCTGGGTCAAGGGCCTTGGTAAGATACTGTGTCAGAGAGTCAGTACAGACTCGATGGGCTGAATGGTCTCCTTCTGCACTGCAGGGATTCTGTGACTCTACTATTAAGATCCCTTTGTCATTTGAAGCTTCCAGCTAAAATGCTGACAATGCTGCCTATTTCTGTGCACTTTGGCAAACGTTCTGTCTCATCACCGGGTGACACGGTGGCACAGTGGTTAGCACTGCTGACTCACAGCGCCAGGGATCTGGGTTCGATTCCCCGCCTCGAGTGACTGTCTGTGTGGAGTTTGCACGTTTGCTAAATTGCCCCTTCGTGTCAGGGGGATTCGGGCCTGGGTGGGATTATTGTCGGGGCAGGTTTGTTGGGCTGAATGGCCTCATTCTGCAGTGTAGGAATTCTATGGCTCTTGGATCTTAAATGGTTGATAAAGAGTGAAACTGAGACACAAACTGGGGCTTTGCAGCAGCAGACAGAATGGGAATCATTGCATCCTGCAGGGATTTTTATTACAGAATCAATTTCAGAAAATTTACAACTCAAAATTAACAACAGCAAAGTGTGGGATTGCAAACTTGGAATGATTAGCCCAGGACTAAAGTTTAAAAGCTACAGATTGACATTCAGAAACAAGAGATGGCCTCACATCTTCAATTCTGTGATTGTCCCCCATCTCCTGCTCTGAATATTACAAAATCCCTGCCCTCTTCATGCGTCTGGAGACTTTGAAAGTTACGCAGACATTGGTAAAACTTTCCTTTATCTCAAGGCATCTCCTGTGAAATACTCAACTTCTGCAAAGAGATACAATCTAATTGACACTTTCTGAATCTCCTTTCAAACAACCTCCCAACCCCACTGTGCAGGATGCAGGAATGTCACCTTTTGTCACATTCCCCAACACAATTGTTGACACGTTTTCGGGACAGGAAAAGTAGATTCAACTGACAGATTCTGAGCCCCAGGTTGAATCTTTAAGATGTAAAAATGAACTGAAACACCAGGTCTCTCTGTTCCTGCAAGTATTTTAACATTGGCCCATTGATTTTAAATTGCTTCTCCTGTGTGTAAAATACCATCTATCAACTTCAGGTTTGAACATTAATACGTGACTGAGCATCAACTGTGAATTATAGGAGGTAGTTCCAAACTAATATCACACCTGGTGTGGCAAAGTGTTCCTGAATTTCACTCCGAAAAGTCTAAAACCCTAAACATTGTCTAAAATCCAATGTCCCCCAAGTCCTGTCCCCATCAAACACTCCCAGGACAGGTACAGCACAGGGTTAGGTACAGAGTATAGCTCCCTCGACACTGTCCCCATTAAACACTCCCAGGACAAATACAGCACGGGGTTCAGTACAGAGTAAAGGTCCCTCTATACTGTCCCCCATCAAACACTCGCAGGACAGGGACAGCACAGGGTAAGATACAGAGCAAAGCTCGCTCTACACTGTCCCCATAAAACACTTCCAGGAGAGATACAGCACGGGGTTAGATACAGAGTAAAGCTCCCTCTACACTGTCCCCCATCAAACACACCCAGGACAGGTACAGCACGTGTTTAGATACAGAGTGAAGCTCCCTCTACACTGTCCCCATCAAACACTCCCAGGACAGGTACAGCACGGGGTTAGATACAGAGTAAAGCTCCCTCTATACTGTCCCCCATCAAACACTCCCAGGACAGGTACAGCACGGGTTTTGATACAGAGTGAAGCTCCCTCGACACTGTCCCCATCAAACACACCCAGGACAGGTACAGCACGGGGTTAGATACAGAGTGAAGCTCCCTATACACTGTCACTATCAAATAAACCAATGACAGATACAGCATGGTGCTAGATTAAAGGAAAAGCTGCCTCCACATTGTGCACATCAAACACACCCAGGACAGGTACAGCACGGGGTTCGATACAGCTCAAATCTTCCTCTACATTTTGCCCCATCACTGTGTGTGTGTGTGTGTATAAGAGAATGTGTGTGTGAGAGAGAGAGAGTGTGTGTGTGTGAGAGAGATAGTGTGCGAGAGAGTGTGTGAGAAAGTGTGTGTGTGTGAGAGAGAGTGTGAGAGAGAGAGTGTGCGAGAGAGAGAGTGTGCAAGAGAGTGTGTGCGAGAGAGAGTGTGTGCGAGAGAGAGAGTGTGTGCGAGAGAGAGAGTGTGTGTGCGAGAGAGAGAGTGTGTGCGAGAGAGAGAGTGTGTGCGAGAGAGAGAGTGTGTGCGAGAGAGAGAGTGTGTGCGAGAGAGTGTGTGCGAGAGAGAGTGTGTGCGAGAGAGAGTGTGTGCGAGAGAGAGTGTGTGCGAGAGAGCGTGTGTGTGAGAGAGTGTGTGCGTGAGAGAGAGAGAGTGTGCGTGAGAGAGTGTGTGCGTGTGAGAGAGTGTATGTTTGAGAGAGTGTATGTGTGAGAGAGTGTGTGTGTGTGAGAGAGAGTGTGCGAGAGAGAGAGCGTGTGTGTGAGAGAGAGTGTGTGTGAGAGAGAGTGTGTGTGTGAGAGAGAGAGTGTGTGTGAGAGAGTGTGTGTGTGAGAGGGAGTATATGCTTGAGAGAGAGTGAATGTGTGTGAGAGAGTGAGTGTATGTGTGTGTGAGAGACTGAGTGCATGTGTGTGAGAGTGTGACAGTGAGAGAGAGTGCATGGGTGAGAGTGTGTGAGTGTGAAAGTGTGTGTGAGAGAATGTGTGTGAGAGAGAAAGTGTGTGTGTGTGAGAGAGAAAGTGTGTGTGTGTGTGAGAGAGAGTGTGCGAGAGAGAGAGTGTGTTCGAGAGAGAGAGTGCGAGAGAGAGAGTGTGTGCGAGAGAGAGAGTGTGTGAGAGAGAGAGAGTGTGTGAGAGAGAGAGCGTGTGCGAGAGAGAGAGCGTGTGCGAGAGAGAGAGCGTGTGCGAGAGAGAGAGTGTGTGCGAGAGAGAGAGAGCGTGTGCGTGAGAGAGAGCATGTGCGAGAGAGAGACCGTGTGCGAGAGAGAGACCGTGTGCGAGAGAGAGACCGTGTGCGAGAGAGAGAGCGTGTGCGAGAGAGAGTGTGTGTGTGTGAGAGAGAGTGTGTGCGTGAGAGAGAGTGTGTGCGTGAGAGAGAGTGTGTGCGTGAGAGAGAGAGTGTGTGTGTGTGAGAGAGAGAGCGTGTGCGAGAGAGAGAGAGTGTGTGTGTGAGAGAGAGAGAGCGTGTACGAGAGAGAGACCGTGTGCGAGAGAGAGAGCGTGTGCGTGAGAGAGAGTGTGTGTGTGTGAGAGAGAGTGTGTGCGTGAGAGAGAGAGTGTGTGTGTGTGAGAGAGAGTGTGTGCGTGAGAGAGAGAGTGTGTGCGTGAGAGAGAGAGTGTGTGTGTGAGAGAGAGAGAGAGTGCGTGAGAGAGAGCATGTGCGAGAGAGAGACCGTGTGCGAGAGAGAGACCGTGTGCGAGAGAGAGAGCGTGTGCGTGAGAGAGAGTGTGTGTGCGTGAGAGAGAGAGTGTGTGCGTGTGAGAGAGAGTGTGTGCGTGAGAGAGAGAGTGTGTGTGTGAGAGAGAGAGAGAGTGCGTGAGAGAGAGCATGTGCGAGAGAGAGACCGTGTGCGAGAGAGAGACCGTGTGCGAGAGAGAGACCGTGTGCGAGAGAGAGACCGTGTGCGAGAGAGAGAGCGTGTGCGTGAGAGAGAGTGTGTGTGCGTGTGAGAGAGAGTGTGTGCGTGAGAGAGAGAGTGTGTGTGTGAGAGAGAGAGTGTGTGTGAGAGAGAGAGAGTGCGTGAGAGAGAGTGTGTGCGTAAGAGAGAGTGTATGTGTGTGAGAGAGAGAGTGTATGTGTGTGAGAGAGTGAGTGTATGTGTGTGTGTGTGTGTGAGAGACTGAGTGCATGTGTGTGAGAGTGTGTCAGTTGGAGAGAATGCATGGGTGAGAGTGTGTGAGCGTGAAAGTGTGTGTGAGAGAAAGTGTGTGTGAGAGAGAAAGTGTGTGAGAGAGAGAAAGTGTGTGTGACAGAGAGAAAGAGCATGTGTGTGAGTGAGAGAGTGCGTAAGAGATAGTGTATGTGTGTGTGAGAGGCAGAGAGAGCGTGTGTGTATGTGTGTGTGTGTGTGTCTGAGAGTGTGTAAGGAGAGCATGTGTGTGACCTGATCTTCCTCGCCAGTCTATCAGTAACTGAATCACGGGATTAGATGCAAAGTAAAGTTCCCTTGACACTGTTCCCATCCACACCCAGGAAAGGTACAGGTACAGCACAGAGTTCGATACAGAGTAAAGCTCTCTCTCCACTGTCCCCATCCAACACACCCAGGACAGATACAGCACGGGGTTAGATACAGCGCAAAGCTCCCACTACACTGTCCCCATCAAACACTCCCAGGACAGTTACAGCACGGGGTTAGATACAGATTAAAGCTCACTGTACACTGTCCCCATCAAACCGTCCCAGAACAGATACAGCACGGGGTTAGATATAGAGTAAAGCTCCCTCTACACTGTCCCCATCAAACAAACCAAGGACAGATACAGCACGGGGTTAGATACAGAGTAAAGCTCCCTCTGCACTGTCCCCAACAAACTCGCCCAGGACAGGTACAGCACGGGTTTAGATACTGAGTAAAGCTCCCTCGAGACTGTCCCCATCAAACACTCCCAGGACAGGTACAGCACAGGGTTAGATACAGAGTAAAGCTCCCTCTACACTGTCCCCCATCAAACACTCCCAGGACAGGTACAGCACGGGGTTAGATACAGAGTAAAGCTCCCTCTACAATATCCCCATCAGACAAACCAAGGACAGATACAGCACGGGGTGAGATACAGAGTAAAGCTCTCTCTCCACTGTCCCCATCAAACACTCCCAGGACAGGTACAGCACGGGGTTAGATACAGAGTAAAGCTCCCTCTACACTGTCCCCCATCAAACACTCCCAGCACAGGTACAGCACGGGGTTAGATACAGATTAAAGCTCACTGTACACTGTCCCCATCAAACCGTCCCAGAACAGATACAGCACGGGGTTAGATATAGAGTAAAGCTCCCTCTACACTGTCCCCATCAAACAAACCAAGGACAGATACAGCACGGGGTGAGATACAGAGTAAAGCTCCCTCTGCACTGTCCCCAACAAACTCGCCCAGGACAGGTACAGCACGGGTTTAGATACAGAGTAAAGCTCCCTCGAGACTGTCCCCATCCAACACTCCCAGGACAGGTACAGCACAGGGTTAGATACAGAATAAAGCTCCCTCTACACTGTCCCCATCAAACACTCCCAGGACAGGTACAGCACGGGGTTAGATACAGAGTAAAGCTCCCTCTCCACTGTCCCCATCAAACACTCCCAGGACAGGTACAGCACGGGGTTAGATACAGAGTAAAGCTCCCTCTACACTGTCCCCATCAAACTCTCCGAGGACAGGTACAGCACAGGGTTAGATACAGAGTAAAGCTCCCTCTACACTGTCCCCCATCAAACACTCCCAGGACAGGTACAGCACGGGGTTAGATACAGTGTGAAGCTCCCTCTCCACTGTCTCCCATCGAACACTCCCAGGACAGGTACAGCACGGGGTTAGATACAGAGTAAAGCTCCCTCTACACTGTCCCCCATCAAACACTCCCAGGACAGGTACAGCACAGGGTTAGATACAGAGTAAAGCTCCCTCTACACTGTCCCCATCAAACACTCCCAGGACAGGTACAGCACGGGGTTAGATACAGAGTAAAGCTCCCTCTACACTGTCCCCCATCAAACACTCCCAGGACAGGTACAGCACGGGGTTAGATACAGAGTAAAGCTCCCTCTACACTGTCCCCATCAAACACTCCCAGGACAGATACAGCACGGGGTTAGATACAGAGTAAAGCTCCCTCTACACTGTCCCCATCAAACACTCCCAGGACAGGTACAGCACGGGGTTAGATACAGAGTAAAGCTCCCTCTACACTGTCCCCATCAAACACTCCCAGGACAGGGACAGCACGGGTTTAGATACAGAGTGAAGCTCGCTCGACACTGTCCCCATCAAACACTCCCAGGACAGGTACAGCACGGGGTAAGATACAGAGTAAAGCTCCCTCGAGACTGTCCCCATCAAACACTCCCAGGACAGGGACAACACGGGGTTAGATACAGAGTAAAGCTCCCTCTACACTGTCCCCATCAAACACTCCCAGGACAGGTACAGCACAGGGTTAGATACAGAGTAAAGCTCCCTCTACACTGTCCTCATCAAACACTCCCAGGACAGGGACAGCACGGGTTTAGATACAGAGTGAAGCTCGCTCGACACTGTCGCCATCAAACACTCCCAGGACAGGTACAGCACGGGTTTAGATACAGAGTAAAGCTCTCTCTCCACTGTCCCCATCAAACACTCCCAGGACAGGTACAGCACGGGTTTAGATACAGAGTAAAGCTCCCTCGACACTGTCCCCATCAAAGACTCCCAGGACAGGTACAGCACGGGGTTAGATACAGAGTGAAGCTCCCTCGACACTGTCCCCATCAAAGACTCCCAGGACAGGTACAGCACGGGTTTAGATACAGAGTAAAGCTCTCTCTACACTGTCCCCATCAAACACTCCCAGGACAGGCACAGCATGGGTTAGATACAAAGTAAAGCTCCCTCTGCACTATCCCCATCAAACACTCCAAGAACAGATACAGCAGGGGGTTAGATATGGAGTAAAGCTCCCTCTACAATATCCCCATCAGACAAACCAAGGACAGGTACAGCACGGGGTTAGATACAGAGTAAAGCTCCCTCTTCACTGTCCCCATGAAACACTCCCAGGACAGGTACAGCAAGTGGTTCGATATAGAGTAAAGCTCCCTTGACACTGTCCCCATCAAACACTCCCAGGACAGCTCCAGCATGGGGTTAGATACAGTGTAAATCTCCCTCTACACTGTCCCCATCAAACACTCCCGGAACAGATATTATAAGATAATGCGGGGGCTGGATAGGGTGGAGGCGGAGAGATTCTTTCCACTTAGTAAGGAAGTTAAAACTAGAGGACACAGCCTCAAAATAAAGGGGGGTCGGTTTAAGACAGAGTTGAGGAGGAACGTCTTCTCCCAGAGGGTGGTGAATCTCTGGAATTCTCTGCCCACTGAGGTGGTGGAGGCTACCTCGCTGAATATGTTTAAAGCGCGGATGGATGGATTCCTGATCGGTAAGGGAATTAAGGGTCATGGGGATCAGGCGGGTAAGTGGTACTGATCCACGTCAGATCAGCCATGATCTTATTGAATGGCGGGGCAGGCTCGAGGGGCTAGATGGCCGACTCCTGCTCCTATTTCTTATGTTCTTATGTTCTAACAGATACAGCACGGGGTGAGATACAGAATAAATCTCCGTCTACACTGTCCCCATCAAACACTCCCAGCACAGGTACAGCAAGTGGTTAGATATAGAGTAAAGCTCCCACTTCACTGTCCTCATCAAACACTCCCACGACAGATACAGCAAGTGGTTAGATATCGAGTAAAGCTCCCACTTCACTGTCCTCATCAAACACTCCCAGGACATGTACAGCACAGGGTTAGATGCAGACTGAAGCTCCCTCTACACTATCCCCATCAAACACTCCCAGGACAGGTACAGCACGGGGTTCGATACAGAGAAAATCTCCCTCTACACTGTCCCCATCAAACACTCCCAGGACAGGGACAGCACGGGGTTAGATACAGAGTAAAGCTCCCTCGACACTACCCCCATCAAACACTGCCAGGACAGGGACAGCACGGGGTTAGATACAGAGTAAAGCTCCCTCTACACTGTCCCCATCAAACACTCCCAGGACATATACAGCACAGGGTTAGATACAGATAAAGCTCCCTCTACACTATCCCCATCAAACACTCCCAGGACATGAACAGCACGGGTTTAGATACAGAGTGAAGCTCCCTCTACACTGTCCCCATCAAACACTCCCAGGACAGGTACAGCACGGGGTTAGATACAGAGTGAAGCTCCCGATACACTGTCACTATCAAATAATCCAATGACAGATACAGCATGGTGCTAGATTAATGGAAAAGCTGCCTCCACATTGTGCACATCAAAGAGACCCAGGACAGGTACAGCACGGGGTTAGAGACAGCTCAAATCTTTCTCTACATTTTGCCCATCATTGTGTGTGTGTGTGTGTGTGAGAGAGAGTGTGTGTGCGAGAGAGAGAGAGTGTGTGTGAGAGAGAGAATGTGTGTGTGAGAGAGAGAGTGTGTGTGTGTGAGAGAGAGTGTGTGTGCGAGAGAGAGAGAGTGTGTGAGAAAGTGTGTGTGTGTGAGAGAGAGTGTGTGTGAGAGAGAGTGTGTGCGAGAGAGTGTGCGTGCGTGTGAGAGTGTGTGTGTGAGAAAGAGTGTGTGTGTGAGAAAGAGTGTGTGTGTGTGTGAGAGAGAGAGTGTGTGTGTGTGAGAGAGAGTGTGTGTGAGAGAGAGTGTGTGTGAGAGAGAGTGTGTGTATGAGAGAGAGAGAGAGAGTGTGTGTGAGAGAGAGAGAGAGTGTGAGAGAGAGAGAGTATATGTTTGAGAGAGAGTGTATGTGTGAGAGAGAGTGAGTTTATGTGTGTGAGAGAGTGTGTATCTGTGTGTGTGAGAGAGTGAGTGTATGTGTGTGAGAGAGTGAGTGTATCTGTGTGTGTGTGAGAGAGACTGAGTGCATGTGTGTGAGAGTGTGTCAGTGAGAGAGAATGCATGGGTGAGAGTGTGTGAGCGTGAAAGTGTGTGTGAGAGAATGTGTGTGAGAGAGAAAGTGTGTGAGAGAGAGAGAAAGAGTGTGTGTGACAGAGAGAAAGAGCATGTGTGTGAGTGAGAGAGTGCGTAAGAGATAGTGTATGTGTGTGTGAGAGACAGAGAGAGCATGTGTGTGTGTTTGAGTGTGTGTGTGTGTGTGTCTGAGAGTGTGTAAGGAGAGTGTGTGTGTGACCTGATCTTCCTCTACAGTCTATCAGTAACTGAATCACGGGATTAGATGCAAAGTAAAGCTCTCTCTACACTGTCCCCATCCAACACTCCCAGGACAGGTACAGCACGGGGTTAGATACAGAGTAAAGCTCCCTCTGCACTGTTCCCATCAAACACACCCAGGACAGGTACAGCACGGGGTTAGATACAGAGTAAAGCTATCTCGTCACTGTCCCCATGAAACACTTCCAGGACAGGTACAGCACGGGGTTAGATACAGATAAAGCTCCCTCTACACTGTCACTATCAAATAACTATCAAATCTCCACATCATGACAATCAAATATTCCAATGACAGATACAGCATGGGGATAGATGCAGGGAAAAGCTGCCTACACATCAAACACACCCAGGACAGGTACAGCATCGGGTGAGATACAGCGTAAATCTCCCTCCACATTGTGTGTGTGAGAGAGAATGTGTGTGTGTGAGAGAGAGAATATGAGTTTGTGTGTGTGTGTGAGAGGGAGAGTGTGAGAAAGAGAGACAATGTGTGATGGAGACAGAGTGCATCTGAGAGAGTGAGTGTGTGTGTGAGAGAGAGTGTGTGTGTGAGAGAGAGAGAGCGTGTGTGTGTGAGAGAGAGAGCGTGTGTGTGTGAGAGAGAGTGTGTGTGTGAGATAGTATGTGTGTGTCTGAGAGTGTGAGAGAGTGTGTGTGCGAGAGAGAGAGAGCGTGTGTGTGTGAGAGTGTGTGTGTGTGTGTGTGAGATAGTATGTGTGTGTCTGAGAGTGTGAGAGAGTGTGTGTGTGAGAGAGAGAGAGCGTGTGTGTGTGAGAGAGAGCGTGTGTGTGTGAGAGAGTGTGTGTGTGTGAGAGAGTGTGTGTGAGAGAGAGAGAGCGTGTGTGTGTGAGAGAGTGTGTGTGTGTGAGATAGTATGTGTGTGTCTGAGAGTGTGAGAGAGTGTGTGTGCGAGAGAGAGAGAGCGTGTGTGTGTGAGAGTGTGTGTGTGTGTGTGTGAGATAGTATGTGTGTGTCTGAGAGTGTGAGAGAGTGTGTGTGTGAGAGAGAGAGAGCGTGTGTGTGTGAGAGAGAGCGTGTGTGTGTGAGAGAGTGTGTGTGTGTGAGAGAGTGTGTGTGAGAGAGAGAGAGCGTGTGTGAGAGAGAGAGAGCGTGTGTGTGTGAGAGAGTGTGTGTGTGTGAGATAGTATGTGTGTGTCTGAGAGTGAGAGAGAGTGTGTGTGTGACAGAGAGAGAGTGTGTGTGTGTGTGAGATTATGTGTGTGTCTAAGAGTGTGTAAGAGAGAGTGTGTGTGTGAGAGCTGATCTTTTTCTACACCCTATCAGTAACTGCAACACTATATTCTGCACCCTTTCCTCTCCTTCTCCCCTGTGCACTCAATGTACGGAATGTTTTGTCTGTATAGCGCACAAGAAACAATACTTCTCACTGCATCCCAATACAAATCAATCAAATCAAATCAAATTAACACGGTGAAGTTTGGACCCTGTGGGGTGACAGTTGTCTGAATACAGATTCTATCTTATTGTAACATTCAGGTACCACGTGCACTGAGCTCACCAGCGTTCTGTCTGTATTGTGTGAATCCAGTCTTGAAATATCCACTCATGTTGCTAATTCTGCCAAGAGAGAAACAGAAAGAGTGTTTGAATTCTCCGTGATTAGACCCCTTAACGATAAACAACATGGTGGATGAGAGGGATAGAGAGAGGGAGAGGAAGAGAGAGAGATGGAGCGATGCAGAGTAACAGAGAGATAGGGAGAGGGAGCAATGCAGAGAGTAACAGTTAGACAGTGAGGAATAGAGATTAATTCAGATGGATAGTGAGTGTCAGGGGAGTCCAAGACGCTACATAAGCAAGGTAAAGATTTGAAAATGGAGGAGTGTTTCTTACCCACTTTTAAAAGACAATCCACACTCACACCAGTCATATTTCACACTCTCTGCTCAGTCCTGTGTTGGGGGGTTTTGAGTGTGTAATCAGTGTTTGCTTTTCTCAAACCGCACTGATATTCCCAACAAGGGCAAGAGGTTTCAGTGTTTAAACATGTAAACATTTAAAAACAAAAGCAGACAGGATTTGGTTAAATCTCACGGGATCCAGGGTGAGGTAGCCAAATGGATATAAAATAGGCTTGATGACAGAAGACAGAGGGTGGTTGTCGAGGGTTGTTTTTTTGGTCAAACTGGAGGCCTGTGACCAACGGGGTGCCTCAGGGATCGGTGCTGGGTCCACTGTTATTGGTCATTTATATTAATGATTTGGATGAGAATTTAGGAGGCATGGTTTGTAAGTTTGCAGTTGACACCAAGATTAGTGGCATAGTGGACAGTGAAGAAGGTTATCTAGGGTTGCAATGGGATATTGATCAGTTGGGCCAGTGGGCTGCTGAATGGCAGATGGAGTTTAATTTAGATAAATGCAAGGTGATACATTTTGGTGGATCGAACCAACACAGGACTTACTCAGTTAATGGTAGGGTTTGGTGAGAGTTACAGAACAAAGGGATCTCGGGGTACAGATTGATAGCTCCTTGAAAGTGGAGTCACAGGTGGATAGAGTGGTGAAGAAGGCATTCCACATGCTTGGTTTCATTGGTCAGAACATGGAATACAGGAGTTGGGACGTCTTGTTGGAGTTGTACAAGACATTGGTAAGACCATACTTGGAATGCTGTGTATTGTTCTGGTCACCCTTATAGAAAGGAGATTATTGAGCTAGAAAGTGTGCAGAAAAGAATGACTGGGATGCTATGGGGTCCTGATGGTTTGAGTTATAATGAGAGGCTGGATACTCTGGGACTTTTTTTCCCTTGAGTTGGCTTAGTGGTGTCTCATAGAGGTCTCTAAAATAATGAGGGCATGGATATAGCAGCTTTATAGAACCTTAGTTAGGCCGCACTTGGAATATAGTGTTCAATTCTGATCGACACACTACCAGAAAGATTGGAGAATTTGGAGAGGATTCAGAAAAGATTTACCAGGATGTTTCCGAGGATGGAGGGCATTAGCTCTGAGGAGAGATTGGAGAAACTTGGTTTGTTCTCACTGGAACGACGGAGGTTGAGGGATGACCTGATAGAATTCTACAAGATTATGAGGGGCATCGACAGAGTGGATAGTCAGAAGCCTTTTACCAGGGTGGAAGATTCAAAATCTAGGGGGCATAGGTTTAAGGTGTGAGGGGCAAGGTTTAAAGGAGATGTACAAGGCAAGTTTTTTTACACAGAGGGTGGTGGGTGCCTGGAACTCGCTGCCGGGGGAGGTAGTGGAAGCAGATACGATAGTGAGTTTTACGGAACGTCTGGACAAATACATGAATAGGATGGGAATAGAGGGATATGGTCCCCGGAAGGGTAGGGGGTTTTAGTTCAGTCGGGCAGCATGGTTGGTGCAGGCTTGGAGGGCCGAAGGGCCTGTTCCTGTGCTGTAATTCTCTTTGTTCTTTGATAAGCTCGTCAACATCTTTTCCGAAAGGGAGGGGAGTCTAAAACTAGAAGACACAGGTTTAAGGTGAGAGGGGAGAGGGTCCAGAGGGCAATTCTTTTCACACATAGGGTGGTGAGGGATTGGAACAAGCTGCCAGAGGTCGGAGTAGAAGCGGATACAATTTTATATTTTAAAAAGCATTTAGACAGTTATTCTGGTAAGATTGGTATGGAGGGATTTGGGCCAAACGCAAGGCATTTGATACGAGCTTAATGGTAAAAACTCGGTGGCAGGGAAAAGTTGGGCCAAAGGGCCCATTTGTATCTGAGCTCTGTTTTCTGCCCGGAAACCATTTCTCAATCCATCCCAGTATTTTCCAAATTTGTGGATTGGACACAGTAAATTGCCGTTTCCTGTCCAAAGCTGTGTTGGTTCGGTGGATTAAGGTAAATGTGTGGGGTTACGGGGATAGGGCTGGGTCAAGGGCCTTGGTAAGATACTGTGTCAGAGAGTCAGTACAGACTCGATGGGCTGAATGGCCTCCTTCTGCACTGCAAGGATTCTGTGACTCTACTATTAAGATCCCTTTGTCATTTGAAGCTTCCAGCTAAAATGCTGACAATGCTGCCTATTTCTGTGCACTTTGGCAAACGTTCTGTCTCATCACCGGGCGACACGGTGGCACAGTGGTTAGCACTGCTGACTCACAGCGCCAGGGATCTGGGTTCGATTCCCCGCCTCGAGTGACTGTCTGTGTGGAGTTTGCACGTTTGCTAAATTGCCTCTTAGTGTCAGGGGGATTCGGGCCTGGGTGGGATTATTGTCGGGGCAGGCTTGTTGGGCTGAATGGCCTCATTCTGCAGTGTAGGAATTCTCTGGCTCTTGGATCTTAAGTGGTTGATAAAGAGTGAAACTGAGACACAAACTGGGGCTTTGCAGCAGCAGACAGAATGGGAATCATCCTGCAGGGATTTTTATTACAGAATCAATTTCAGAAAATTTACAACTCAAAATTAACAACAGCAAAGTGTGGGATTGCAAACTTGGAATGATTAGCCTCGGACTAAAGTTTAAAAGCTACAGATTGACATTCAGAAACAAGAGATGGCCTCACATCTTCAATTCTGTGATTGTCCCCCATCTCCTGCTCTGAATATTACAAAATCTCTGCCCCCTTCATGCGTCTGGAGACTTTGAAAGTTACGCAGACATTGGTAAAACTTTCCTTTATCTCAAGGCATCTCCTGTGAAATACTCAACTTCTGCAAAGAGACACAATCTAATTGACACTTTCTGAATCTCCTTTCAAACAACCTCCCAACCCCACTGTGCAGGATGCAGGAATGTCACCTTTTGTCACATTCCCCAACACATTTGTTGACACGTTTTCGGGACAGGAAAAGTAGATTCAACTGACAGATTCTGAGCCCCAGGTTGAATCTTTAAGATGTAAAAATGAACTGAAACCCCAGGTCTCTCTGTTCCTGCAACTATTTTAACATTGACCCATTGATTTTAAATTGCTTCTCCTGTGTGTAAAATACCATCTATCAACTTCGGGTTTGAACATTAATAAGTGACTGAGCATCAACTGTGAATTATAGAAGGTAGTTCCAAACTAATATCACACCTGGTGTGGCAAAGTGTTCCTGAATTTCACTCCGAAAAGTCTAAAACCCTAAACATTGTCTAAAATCCAATGTCCCTCAAGTCCTGTCCCCATCAAAAACTCCCAGGACAGTTACAGCACAGGGTTAGGTACAGAGTAAAGCTCCCTCGACACTGTCCCCATTAAACACACCCAGGACAAATACAGCACGGGGTTCAATACAGAGTAAAGGTCCCTCGACACTGTCTCCATCAAACATTCACAGGACAGGGACAGCATGGGGTTAGATACAGTGTAAATCTCCCTCTACACTGTCCCCATCAAACACTCCCGGAACAGATACAGCACGGGGTGAGATACAGAGTAAATCTCCGTCTACACTGTCCCCATCAAACACTCCCAGGACAGATACAGCAAGTGGTTAGATATAGAGTAAAGCTCCCTCTACACTATCCCCATCAAACACTCCCAGGACATGTACAGCACGGGTTTAGATACAGAGTGAAGCTCCCTCGACACTGTCCCCATCAAACACTCCCAGGACAGGTACAGCACGGGGTGAGATACAGAGTGAAGCTCCCTATACACTGTCCTCATCAAATAATCCAATGACAGATACAGCATGGTGCTAGATTAATGGAAAAGCTGCCTCCACATTGTGCACATCAAAGAGACCCAGGACATGTACAGCACGGGGTTAGAGACAGCTCAAATCTTTCTCTACATTTTGCCCATCATTGTGTGTGTGCGTGTGTGTGAGAGAGAGAGTGTGTGTGTGAGAGAGAGTGTGTGTGCGAGAGAGAGAGAGTGTGTGTGAGAGAGAGAATGTGTGTGTGAGAGAGAGAGTGTGTGAGAAAGTGTGTGTGTGTGAGAGAGAGTGTGTGTGAGAGAGAGTGTGTGCGAGAGAGTGTGCGTGCGTGTGAGAGTGTGTGTGTGAGAAAGAGTGTGTGTGTGAGAAAGAGTGTGTGTGTGTGTGAGAGAGAGAGTGTGTGTGTGAGAAAGAGTGTGTGTGTGTGTGAGAGAGAGAGTGTGTGTGTGAGAGAGAGTGTGTGTGAGAGAGAGTGTGTGTGAGAGAGAGTGTGTGTGTGAGAGAGAGAGAGTGTGTGTGAGAGAGAGAGAGAGTGTGTGAGAGAGAGTATATGTTTGAGAGAGAGTGTATGTGTGTGAGAGAGTGAGTGTATGTGTGTGAGAGAGTGAGTGTATGTGTGTGAGAGAGTGTGTATCTGTGTGTGTGAGAGAGTGAGTGTATGTGTGTGAGAGAGTGAGTGTATCTGTGTGTGTGTGAGAGAGACTGAGTGCATGTGTGTGAGACTGTGTCAGTGAGAGAGAATGCATGGGTGAGAGTGTGTGAGCGTGAAAGTGTGTGTGAGAGAATGTGTGTGAGAGAGAATGTGTGTGAGAGAGAATGTGTGTGAGAGGGAAAGTGTGTGTGTGACAGAGAGAAAGAGCATGTGTGTGAGTGAGAGAGTGCGTAAGAGATAGTGTATGTGTGTGTGAGAGACAGAGAGAGCATGTGTGTGTGTGTGTGTGTGTTTGAGAGTGTGTAAGGAGAGCGTGTGTGTGACCTGATCTTCCTCTGCAGTCTATCAGTAACTGAATCATGGGATTAGATGCAAAGTAAAGCTCCATCGACACTGTTCCCATCAAACACTCCCAGGAAAGGTACAGGTACAGCACAGAGTTCGATACAGAGTAAAGCTCCCTCGACACTGTCCCCATCCAACACACCCAGGACAGATACAGCACGGGGTTAGATACAGAGTAAAGCTCACTGTACACTGTCCCCATCAGCAGTCCCAGGACAGGTACAGCACGGGGTTAGATACAGCTCAAATGTTTCTCTACATTTTGCCCATCTTGTGTGTGTGTGTGTGTGTGAGAGAGTGTGTGTGTGTGAGAGAGAGTGTATGCGAGAGAGAGAGTGTGTGAGAAAGTGTGTGTGTGAGAGAGAGAATGTGTGTGAGAGAGAGAATGTGTGTGAGAGAGAGAGTGTGTGAGAGAGTGTGTGCGAGTGTGTGAGAAAGTGTGTGTGTGTGAGAGAGAGTGTGTGCGAGAGAGAGAGAGTGTGTGAGGAAGTGTGTGTGTGTGAGAGAGTGTGTGAGAAAGTGTGTGTGTGAGAGAGAATGTGTGTGAGAGAGTGAGTGTGTGCGAGAGAGAGAGTGTGTGCGTGAGAGAGAGTGTGTGTGAGAAAGAGTGTGCGGGTGAGCAAGAGTGTGTGTGAGAGAGAGAGTGTGTGCGTGAGAGAGAGTGTGTGTGTGAGAGAGTGTGTGTGAGAGAGAGTGTGTGTGTGAGAGAGAGAGTGTGTGCGTGAGAGAGAGTGTGTGCGTGAGAGAGAGTGTGTGCGTGAGAGAGAGTGTGTGCGTGAGAGAGTGTATATGTTTGAGAGAGAGTGTATATGTGCGAGAGAGAGTGTGTGTGAGACAAAGTGTGTGTGTGAGAGAGAGTGTGTGTGAGAGAGAGAGTGTGTGTGTGACAGAGAGTGTATGTGTGAGAGAGAGTGTGTGTGAGAGAGTGAGTGTATGTGTGTGAGAGAGTGTGTGTATGTGTGTGAGAGAGTGAATGTATGTGTGTGAGAGAGTGTCAGTTGGAGAGAATGCATGGGTGAGAGTGTGTGAGCGTGAAAGTGTGTGAGAAAGTGTGTGAGAGAGAGAGAAAGAGTGTGTGACAGAGAGAAAGAGCATGTGTGTGAGTGAGTGAGTGCGTAAGAGATAGTGTATGTGTGTGTGAGAGACAGAGAGAGCATGTGTGTGTGTCTGAGAGTGTGTAAGGAGAGCGTGTGTGTGACCTGATCTTCCTCTGCAGTCTATCAGTAACTGAATCACGGGATTTGATGTAAACTAAAGCTCCCTCGACACTGTTCCCATCAAACACTCACAGGAAAGGTACAGGTACAGCACAGAGTTCGACACAGAGTAAAGCTCTCTCTACACTGTTCCCATCAAACACTCCCAGGACAGACACAGCACAGAGTTCGAGACAGAGTAAAGCTCCCTCTACACTGTCCCCATCCAACACACCCAGGACAGATACAGCACGGGTTTAGACACAGAGAAAAGCTCTCTCTGCACTGTCCCCATCCAACACACCCAGGACAGATACAACACGGGGTTAGATACAGAGTAAAACTCCCTCTACACTGTCCCCCATCAAACACTCCCAGGACAGGTACAGCACAGAGTTCGATACAGAGTAAAGCTCCCTCTACACTGTCCCCATCCAACACACCCAGGACAGATACAGCACGGGTTTAGACACAGAGTAAAGCTCTCTCGACACTGTCCCCATCCAACACACCCAGGACAGATACAACACGGGGTTAGATACAGAGTAAAGCTCCCTCTACACTGTCCCCATCAAACAAACCAAGTACAGGTACAGCACGGGTTCAGATACAGAGTAAAGCTCCCTCGATACTGTCCCCATCAAACACTCCCAGGACAGGGACAGCATGGGTTAGATACAGAGTAAAGCTCCCACTGCACTATCCCCATGAAACACTCCAACAACAGATACAGCAAGTGGTTAGATATAGAGTAAAGCTCCCACTTCACTGTCCTCATCAAACACTCCCAGGACAGGTACAGCACAGGGTTAGATACAGAGTGAAGCTCCCTCTACACTGTCCCCATCAAATAATCCAATGACAGATACAGCATGGTGCTAGATTAAAGGAAAAGCTGCCTCCACATTGTGCACATCAAACAGACCCAGGACAGGTACAGCACGGGGTTAGATACAGCTCAAATGTTTCTCTACATTTTGCCCATCTTGTGTGTGTGTGTGTGTGTGTGTGTGTGTGAGAGAGTGTGTGTGTGTGAGAGAGAGTGTATGCGAGAGAGAGAGTGTGAGAGAAAGTGTGTGTGTGAGAGAGAGAATGTGTGTGAGAGAGTGTGTGAGAGAGAGTGTGTGCGAGAGAGAGTGTGTGAGAAAGTGTGTGTGTGAGAGAGAATGTGTGTGTGAGAGTGTGTGAGAGAGTGTGTGAGAGTGTGTGCGAGAGAGAGAGACTGTGTGAGAAAGTGTGTGTGTGTGAGAGAGAATGTGTGTGAGAGAGCGAGTGTGTGCGAGAGAGAGAGTGTGTGCGTGAGAGAGAGTGTGTGTGAGAAAGAGTGTGCGTGTGAGAAAGAGTGTGTGTGAGAGAGAGAGTGTGTGTGAGAGAGAGTGTGCGAGAGAGAGAGGGTGTGCGAGAGAGTGTGTGTGAGAGAGAGAGTGTGTGTGAGAGAGAGAGTGTGTGTGAGAGAGAGAGTGTGTGTGAGAGAGAGAGTGTGTGTGTGAGAGAGTGAGTGTATCTGTGTGTGTGAGAGAGACTGAGTGTATGTGTGTGTGAGAGACTGAGTGCATGTGTGTGAGAGTGTGTCAGTGAGAGAGAATGCATGGGTGAAAGTGTGTGTGAGAGAATGTGTCAGAGAGAAAGTGTGTGAGAGAGAGAGAAAGAGTGTGTGTGAGAGAGAGAGAGTGTGTGTGAGAGAGAGAGTGTGTGTGAGAGAGAGAGTGTGTGAGAGATAGAGAGTGTGTGTGTGAGAGAGTGAGTGTATCTGTGTGTGTGAGAGAGACTGACTGTATGTGTGTGTGAGAGACTGAGTGCATGTGTGTGAGAGTGTGTCAGTGAGAGAGAATGCATGGGTGAAAGTGTGTGTGAGAGAATGTGTGTGAGAGAGAAAGTGTGTGAGAGAGAGAGAAAGAGTGTGTGTGACAGAGAGAAAGAGCATGTGTGTGAGTGAGAGAGTGCGTAAGAGATAGTGTATGTGTGTGTGAGAGACAGAGAGAGCATGTGTGTGTGTTTGAGTGTGTGTGTGTGTGTGTGTCTGAGAGTGTGTAAGGAGAGTGTGTGTGTGACCTGATCTTCCTCTACAGTCTATCAGTAACTGAATCACGGGATTAGATGCAAAGTAAAGCTCTCTCTACACTGTCCCCATCCAACACTCCCAGGACAGGTACAGCACGGGGTTAGATACAGAGTAAAGCTCCCTCTGCACTGTCCCCATCAAACACACCCAGGACAGGTACAGCACGGGGTTAGATACAGAGTAAAGCTATCTCGTCACTGTCCCCATGAAACACTTCCAGGACAGGTACAGCACGGGGTTAGATACAGATAAAGCTCCCTCTACACTGTCACTATCAAATAACTATCAAATCTCCACATCATGACAATCAAATATTCCAATGACAGATACAGCATGGGGATAGATGCAGGGAAAAGCTGCCTACACATCAAACACACCCAGGACAGGTACAGCATCGGGTGAGATACAGCGTAAATCTCCCTCCACATTGTGTGTGTGAGAGAGAATGTGTGTGTGTGAGAGAGAGAATATGAGTTTGTGTGTGTGTGTGAGAGGGAGAGTGTGAGAAAGAGAGACAATGTGTGATGGAGACAGAGTGCATCTGAGAGAGTGAGTGTGTGTGTGAGAGAGAGTGTGTGTGTGAGAGAGAGAGAGCGTGTGTGTGTGAGAGAGAGAGCGTGTGTGTGTGAGAGAGAGTGTGTGTGTGAGATAGTATGTGTGTGTCTGAGAGTGTGAGAGAGTGTGTGTGCGAGAGAGAGAGAGCGTGTGTGTGTGAGAGTGTGTGTGTGTGTGTGTGTGAGATAGTATGTGTGTGTCTGAGAGTGTGAGAGAGTGTGTGTGTGAGAGAGAGAGAGCGTGTGTGTGTGAGAGAGAGCGTGTGTGTGTGAGAGAGTGTGTGTGTGTGAGAGAGTGTGTGTGAGAGAGAGAGAGCGTGTGTGTGTGAGAGAGTGTGTGTGTGTGAGATAGTATGTGTGTGTCTGAGAGTGAGAGAGAGTGTGTGTGTGACAGAGAGAGTGTGTGTGTGTGTGAGATTATGTGTGTGTCTAAGAGTGTGTAAGAGAGAGTGTGTGTGTGAGAGCTGATCTTTTTCTACACCCTATCAGTAACTGCAACACTATATTCTGCACCCTTTCCTCTCCTTCTCCCCTGTGCACTCAATGTACGGAATGTTTTGTCTGTATAGCGCACAAGAAACAATACTTCTCACTGCATCCCAATACAAATCAATCAAATCAAATCAAATTAACACGGTGAAGTTTGGACCCTGTGGGGTGACAGTTGTCTGAATACAGATTCTATCTTATTGTAACATTCAGGTACCACGTGTACTGAGCTCACCAGCGTTCTGTCTGTATTGTGTGAATCCCGTCTTGAAATATCCACTCATGTTGCTAATTCTGCCAAGAGAGAAACAGAAAGAGTGTTTGAATTCTCCGTGATTAGACCCCTTAACGATAAACAACATGGTGGATGAGAGGGATAGAGAGAGGGAGAGGAAGAGAGAGAGATGGAGCGATGCAGAGTAACAGAGAGATAGGGAGAGGGAGCAATGCAGAGAGTAACAGTTAGACAGTGAGGAATAGAGATTAATTCAGATGGATAGTGAGTGTCAGGGGAGTCCAAGACGCTACATAAGCAAGGTAAAGATTTGAAAATGGAGGAGTGTTTCTTACCCACTTTTAAAAGACAATCCACACTCACACCAGTCATATTTCACACTCTCTGCTCAGTCCTGTGTTGGGGGGTTTTGAGTGTGTAATCAGTGTTTGCTTTTCTCAAACCGCACTGATATTCCCAACAAGGGCAAGAGGTTTCAGTGTTTAAACATGTAAACATTTAAAAACAAAAGCAGACAGGATTTGGTTAAATCTCACGGGATCCAGGGTGAGGTAGCCAAATGGATATAAAATAGGCTTGATGACAGAAGACAGAGGGTGGTTGTCGAGGGTTGTTTTTTTTGGTCAAACTGGAGGACTGTGACCAACGGGGTGCCTCAGGGATCGGTGCTGGGTCCACTGTTATTGGTCATTTATATTAATGATTTGGATGAGAATTTAGGAGGCATGGTTTGTAAGTTTGCAGATGACACCAAGATTAGTGGCATAGTGGACAGTGAAGAAGGTTATCTAGGGTTGCAATGGGATATTGATCAGTTGGGCCAGTGGGCTGCTGAATGGCAGATGGAGTTTAATTTAGATAAATGCAAGGTGATACATTTTGGTGGATCGAACCAACACAGGACTTACTCAGTTAATGGTAGGGTTTGGTGAGAGTTACAGAACAAAGGGATCTCGGGGTACAGATTGATAGCTCCTTGAAAGTGGAGTCACAGGTGGATAGAGTGGTGAAGAAGGCATTCCACATGCTTGGTTTCATTGGTCAGAACATGGAATACAGGAGTTGGGACGTCTTGTTGAAGTTGTACAAGACATTGGTAAGACCATACTTGGAATGCTGTGTATTGTTCTGGTCACCCTTATAGAAAGGAGATTATTGAGCTAGAAAGTGTGCAGAAAAGAATGACTGGGATGCTATGGGGTCCTGATGGTTTGAGTTATAATGAGAGGCTGGATACTCTGGGACTTTTTTTCCCTTGAGTTGGCTTAGTGGTGTCTCATAGAGGTCTCTAAAATAATGAGGGCATGGATATAGCAGCTTTATAGAACCTTAGTTAGGCCGCACTTGGAATATAGTGTTCAATTCTGATCGACACACTACCAGAAAGATTGGAGAATTTGGAGAGGATTCAGAAAAGATTTACCAGGATGTTTCCTAGGATGGAGGGCATTAGCTCTGAGGAGAGATTGGAGAAACTTGGTTTGTTCTCACTGGAACGACGGAGGTTGAGGGATGACCTGATAGAATTCTACAAGATTATGAGGGGCATGGACAGAGTGGATAGTCAGAAGCCTTTTACCAGGGTGGAAGATTCAAAATCTAGGGGGCATAGGTTTAAGGTGTGAGGGGCAAGGTTTAAAGGAGATGTACAAGGCAAGTTTTTTTACACAGAGGGTGGTGGGTGCCTGGAACTCGCTGCCGGGGGAGGTAGTGGAAGCAGATACGATAGTGAGTTTTACGGAACGTCTGGACAAATACATGAATAGGATGGGAATAGAGGGATATGGTCCCCGGAAGGGTAGGGGGTTTTAGTTCAGTCGGGCAGCATGGTTGGTGCAGGCTTGGAGGGCCGAAGGGCCTGTTCCTGTGCTGTAATTCTCTTTGTTCTTTGATAAGCTCGTCAACATCTTTTCCAAAAGGGAGGGGAGTCTAAAACTCGAAGACATAGGTTTAAGGTGAGAGGGGAGAGGGTCCAGAGGGCAATTCTTTTCACACAGAGGGTGGTGAGGGATTGGAACAAGCTGCCAGAGGTCGTAGTAGAAGCGGACACAATTTTATATTTTAAAAAGCATTTAGACAGTTATTCTGGTAAGATTGGTGTGGAGGGATTTGGGCCAAACGCAAGGCATTTGATACGAGCTGAATGGTAAAAACTGGGTGGCAGGGAAAAGTTGGGCCAAAGGGCCCATTTGTATCTGAGCTCTGTTTTCTGCCCGGAAACCATTTCTCAATCCATCCCAGTATTTTCCAAATTTGTGGATTGGACACAGTAAATTGCCGTTTCCTGTCCAAAGCTGTGTTGGTTCGGTGGATTAAGGTAAATGTGTGGGGTTACGGGGATAGGGCTGGGTCAAGGGCCTTGGTAAGATACTGTGTCAGAGAGTCAGTACAGACTCGATGGGCTGAATGGTCTCCTTCTGCACTGCAGGGATTCTGTGACTCTACTATTAAGATCCCTTTGTCATTTGAAGCTTCCAGCTAAAATGCTGACAATGCTGCCTATTTCTGTGCACTTTGGCAAACGTTCTGTCTCATCACCGGGTGACACGGTGGCACAGTGGTTAGCACTGCTGACTCACAGCGCCAGGGATCTGGGTTCGATTCCCCGCCTCGAGTGACTGTCTGTGTGGAGTTTGCACTTTGCTAAATTGCCCCTTCGTGTCAGGGGGATTCGGGCCTGGGTGGGATTATTGTCGGGGCAGGCTTGTTGGGCTGAATGGCCTCATTCTGCAGTGTAGGAATTCTCTGGCTCTTGGATCTTAAGTGGTTGATAAATAGTGAAACTGAGACACAAACTGGGGCTTTGCAGCAGCAGACAGAATGGGAATCATTGCATCCTGCAGGGATTTTTATTACAGAATCAATTTCAGAAAATTTACAACTCAAAATTAACAACAGCAAAGTGTGGGATTGCAAACTTGGAATGATTAGCCCAGGACTAAAGTTTAAAAGCTACAGATTGACATTCAGAAACAAGAGATGGCCTCACATCTTCAATTCTGTGATTGTCCCCCATCTCCTGCTCTGAATATTACAAAATCTCTGCCCCCTTCATGCGTCTGGAGACTTTGAAAGTTACGCAGACATTGGTAAAACTTTCCTTTATCTCAAAGCATCTCCTGTGAAATACTCAACTTCTGCAAAGAGATACAATCTAATTGACACTTTCTGAATCTCCTTTCAAACAACCTCCCAACCCCACTGTGCAGGATGCAGGAATGTCACCTTTTGTCACATTCCCCAACACAATTGTTGACACCTTTTCGGGACAGGAAAAGTAGATTCAACTGACAGATTCTGAGCCCCAGGTTGAATCTTTAAGATGTAAAAATGAACTGAAAGCCCAGGTCTCTCTGTTCCTGCAAGTATTTTAACATTGGCCCATTGATTTTAAATTGCTTCTCCTGTGTGTAAAATACCATCTATCAACTTCAGGTTTGAACATTAATAAGTGACTGAGCATCAACTGTGAATTATAGAAGGTAGTTCCAAACTAATATCACACCTGGTGTGGCAAAGTGTTCCTGAATTTCACTCCGAAAAGTCTAAAACCCTAAACATTGTCTAAAATCCAATGTCCCCCAAGTCCTGTCCCCATCAAACACTCCCAGGACAGGTACAGCACAGGGTTAGGTACAGAGTATAGCTCCCTCGACACTGTCCCCATTAAACACTCCCAGGACAAATACAGCACGGGGTTCAGTACAGAGTAAAGGTCCCTCTATACTGTCCCCCATCAAACACTCGCAGGACAGGGACAGCACAGGGTAAGATACAGAGCAAAGCTCGCTCTACACTGTCCCCATAAAACACTTCCAGGAGAGATACAGCACGGGGTTAGATACAGAGTAAAGCTCTCTCCACACTGTCCCCCATCAAACACACCCAGGACAGGTACAGCACCTGTTTAGATACAGAGTGAAGCTCCCTCTACACTGTCCCCATCAAACACTCCGAGGACAGGTACAGCACGGGGTTAGAGACAGAGTAAAGCTCCCTCTATACTGTCCCCCATCAAACACTCCCAGGACAGGTACAGCACGGGTTTTGATACAGAGTGAAGCTCCCTCGACACTGTCCCCATCAAACACACCCAGGACAGGTACAGCACGGGGTTAGATACAGAGTGAAGCTCCCTATACACTGTCACTATCAAATAAACCAATGACAGATACAGCATGGTGCTAGATTAAAGGAAAAGCTGCCTCCACATTGTGCACATCAAACACACCCAGGACAGGTACATAGAACATAGAACATAGAACATAGAACATTACAGCGCAGAACAGGCCCTTCGGCCCACGATGTTGCACCGACCAGTTAAAAAAAAAAACTGTGACCCTCCAACCTAAACCAATTTCTTTTCGTCCATGAACCTATCTACGGATCTCTTAAACGCCCCCAAACTAGGCGCATTTACTACTGATGCTGGCAGGGCATTCCAATCCCTCACCACCCTCTGGGTAAAGAACCTACCCCTGACATCGGTTCTATAACTACCCCCCCTCAATTTAAAGCCATGCCCCCTCGTGCTGGATTTCTCCATCAGAGGAAAAAGGCTATCACTATCCACCCTATCTAAACCTCTAATCATCTTATATGTTTCAATAAGATCCCCTCTTAGCCGCCGCCTTTCCAGCGAAAACAATCCCAAATCCCTCAGCCTCTCCTCATAGGATCTCCCCTCCATACCAGGCAACATCCTGGTAAACCTCCTCTGCACCCTCTCCAAAGCCTCCACATCCTTCCTGTAATGTGGGGACCAGAACTGCACACAGTACTCCAAGTGCGGCCGCACCAGAGTTGTGTACAGTTGCAACATAACGCTACGACTCCTAAATTCAATCCCCCTACCAATAAACGCCAAGACACCATATGCCTTCTTAACAACCTTATCTACTTGATTCCCAACTTTCAGGGATCTATGCACACATACACCTAGATCCCTCTGCTCCTCCACACTATTCAAAGTCCTCCCGTTAGCCCTATACTCAACACATCTGTTATTCCTACCAAAGTGAATTACCTCACACTTCTCCGCATTAAACTCCATCCGCCACCTCTCGGCCCAACTTTGCAACCTGTCTAAGTCTTCCTGCAGACTACGACACCCTTCCTCACTGTCTACCACACCACCGACTTTGGTGTCATCAGCAAATTTGCTAATCCACCCAACTATACCCTCATCCAGATCATTAATAAATATTACAAACAGCAGTGGCCCCAAAACAGATCCCTGAGGTACACCACTTGTAACCGCACTCCATGATGAATATTTACTATCAACCACCACCCTCTGTTTCCTATCCGCTAGCCAATTCCTGATCCAATTTCCTAGATCACCCCCAATCCCATACATCTGCATTTTCTGCAGAAGCCTACCATGGTGAACCTTATCAAACGCCTTACTAAAATCCATATATACCACGTCCACTGCCTTGCCCCCATCCACCTCCTTGGTCACTTTCTCAAAAAACTCAATAAGGTTAGTAAGGCACGACCTACCTGCCACAAAACCATGCTGACTATCACCTATCAATTCATTACTCTCCAAATAACTATAAATCCTATCCCTTATAATTTTTTCCAACATCTTGCCGACAACAGAAGTGAGACTCACCGGTCTATAATTCCCGGGGAAGTCTCTGTTCCCCTTCTTAAACAATGGGACAACATTCGCTAACCTCCAATCTTCTGGTACTATACCAGAGGCCAACGACGACCTGAAGATCAGAGCCAGAGGCTCTGCAATCACTTCTCTTGCCTCCCAGAGAATCCTTGGATAAATCCCATCCGGACCAGGGGATTTATCTATTTTCAGACCCTCCAGAATATCCTGCACATCCTCCTTATCAACTGTAATACTGTCTATTCTACTCCCTTGCAACCCAGTGTCCTCCTCAGCTATATTCATGTCCCCTTGCGTGAACACCGAAGAGAAATATTGGTTCAATGCTTCACCAATCTCCTCCGGTTCCACACATAACTTCCCTCTGCCATCTATAACTGGCCCTAAACTTGCCCCAACCAACCTTCTGTTCTTGACATACCTATAGAACGCCTTAGGATTCTCTTTAACCCTATCCGCCAAAGTCTTCTCATGTCCCCTTTTAGCCCTTCTAAGCTCGCTCTTCAACTCCCTCTTAGCCAATCTAAAGCTTTCTAGTGCACTACCCGAGTGCTCACGTCTCATCCGAACATAAGCCTCCTTTTTCTTTTTAACCAACAAAGAAACTTTTTTGGTGCACCACGGTTCCCTAGCCCTACCAATTCCTCCTTGCCTGACAGGGACATACCTATCACAGACTCGCAGTAGCTGCTCCTTGAAAAAACTCCACATGTCGGACGTTCCCAGTCCCTGTAATCTCCTAGTCCAACCTATGTTTCCTAATTCTCTCCTAATAGCCTCATAATTACCCTTCCCCCAGCTAAAACCACTGGCCCGAGGTTCATGCCTATCCCTTTCCATCATTAAGGTGAACGTAACCGAATTGTGGTCACTATCACCAAAATGCACACCAACTTCCAAGTCTAGCACCTGGTCTGGCTCATTTCCCAGCACCAGATCTAATATAGCCTCACCTCTAGTTGGCCTGTCTACATACTGAGTCAAAAAACCTTCCTGCACGCTTTGAACAAAAACTGACCCCTCTAACGAGCTAGAGCTATAACAATTCCAGTCAATATTAGTCAAGTTAAAATCCCCCATAACAATTGCCCTATTACTTTCACTCCTAAGCAGGATTGACTCCGCAATCCTTTCCTCAACCTCTCTAGAACTTTTAGGAGGTCTATAAAAGACTCCCAACAGGGTACAGCACGGGGTTCGATACAGCTCAAATCTTCCTCTACATTTTGCCCCATCACTGTGTGTGTGTGTGTGTGTGTATAAGAGAATGTGTGTGTGAGAGAGAGATAGTGTGCGAGAGAGTGTGTGAGAAAGTGTGTGTGTGTGAGAGAGAGAGTGTGAGAGAGAGAGTGTGCGAGAGAGAGTGTGTGCGAGAGAGAGTGTGTGCGAGAGAGAGAGTGTGTGCGAGAGAGAGAGTGTGTGCGAGAGAGAGAGAGTGTGTGCGAGAGAGAGAGTGTGTGCGAGAGAGAGAGTGTGTGCGAGAGAGAGAGTGTGTGCGAGAGGGAGTGTGTGTGCGAGAGAGAGTGTGTGCGAGAGAGCGTGTGTGTGAGAGAGTGTGTGCGTGAGAGAGAGAGTGTGCGTGAGAGAGAGTGTGTGCGTGAGAGAGAGTGTGTGCGTGTGAGAGAGTGTATGTTTGAGAGAGTGTATGTGTGAGAGAGTGTATGTGTGAGAGAGAGTGTGTGTGTGTGAGAGAGAGAGTGTGCGAGAGAGAGAGCGTGTGTGTGAGAGAGAGTGTGTGCGAGAGAGAGTGTGTGTGTGAGAGAGAGAGTGTGTGTGAGAGAGTGTGTGTGTGAGAGGGAGTATATGCTTGAGAGAGAGTGTATGTGTGTGAGAGAGAGTGAATGTGTGTGAGAGAGTGAGTGTATGTGTGTGTGAGAGACTGAGTGCATGTGTGTGAGAGTGTGACAGTGAGAGAGAGTGCATGGGTGAGAGTGTGTGAGCGTGAAAGTGTGTGTGAGAGAATGTGTGTGAGAGAGAAAGTGTGTGTGTGTGTGTGAGAGAGAGTGTGCGAGAGAGAGAGTGTGTACGAGAGAGAGAGTGTGTTCGAGAGAGTGCGAGAGAGAGAGTGTGTGCGAGAGAGAGAGTGCGAGAGAGAGTGTGTGTGTGAGAGAGAGAGTGTGTGTGAGAGAGAGAGTGTGTACGAGAGAGAGAGCGTGTGCGAGAGAGAGAGCGTGGGCGTGAGAGAGAGTGTGTGAGAGAGAGAGAGTGTGTGCGAGAGAGAGAGTGTGTGCGAGAGAGAGTGTGTGTGAGAGAGAGTGTGTGCGAGAGAGAGAGAGCATGTGCGAGAGAGAGAGAGCATGTGCGAGAGAGAGAGAGCGTGTGCGAGAGAGAGAGAGCGTGTGCGAGAGAGAGAGCGTGTGCGAGAGAGAGAGCGTGTGCGAGAGAGAGAGCGTGTGCGAGAGAGAGAGCGTGTGCGAGAGAGAGAGCGTGTGCGAGAGAGAGAGCGTGTGCGAGAGAGAGAGCGTGTGCGAGAGAGAGAGCGTGTGCGAGAGAGAGAGTGTGTGTGTGTGAGAGAGAGTGTGTGCGTGAGAGAGAGAGTGTGTGTGTGAGAGAGAGAGAGAGAGTGCGTGAGAGAGAGTGTGTGCGTGAGAGAGAGT
Source organism: Mustelus asterias (assembly GCF_964213995.1). Lineage (NCBI taxonomy): Eukaryota > Metazoa > Chordata > Chondrichthyes > Carcharhiniformes > Triakidae > Mustelus > Mustelus asterias. Next base: position 136,225 of record NW_027590959.1, read on the forward strand.
GTATGTGTGTGAGAGAGAGAGTGTATGTGTGTGAGAGAGTGAGTGTATGTGTGTGTGAGAGAGAGTGTATCTGTGTGTGTGTGTGAGAGACTGAGTGCATGTGTGTGAGAGTGTGTCAGTTGGAGAGAATGCATGGGTGAGAGTGTGTGAGCGTGAAAGTGTGTGTGAGAGAATGTGTGAGAGAGAAAGTGTGTGTGAGAGAGAAAGTGTGTGAGAGAGAGAAAGTGTGTGTGACAGAGAGAAAGAGCATGTGTGTGAGTGAGAGAGTGCGTAAGAGATAGTGTATGTGTGTGTGTGAGAGGCAGAGAGAGCGTGTGTGTATGTGTGTGTGTGTGTGTCTGAGAGTGTGTAAGGAGAGCGTGTGTGTGACCTGATCTTCCTCGGCAGTCTATCAGTAACTGAATCACGGGATTAGATGCAAAGTAAAGCTCCCTTGACACTGTTCCCATCAAACACACCCAGGAAAGGTACAGGTACAGCACAGAGTTCGATACAGAGTAAAGCTCTCTCTCCACTGTCCCCATCCAACACACCCAGGACAGATACAGCACGGGGTTAGATACAGCGTAAAGCTCCCACTACACTGTCCCCATCAAACACTCCCAGGACAGTTACAGCACGGGGTTAGATACAGATTAAAGCTCACTGTACACTGTCCCCATCAAACCGTCCCAGAACAGATACAGCACGGGGTTAGATATAGAGTAAAGCTCCCTCTACACTGTCCCCATCAAACAAACCAAGGACAGATACAGCACGGGGTTAGATACAGAGTAAAGCTCCCTCTGCACTGTCCCCAACAAACTCGCCCAGGACAGGTACAGCACGGGTTTAGATACAGAGTAAAGCTCCCTCGAGACTGTCCCCATCAAACACTCCCAGGACAGGTACAGCACGGGGTTAGATACAGAGTAAAGCTCCCTCTACACTGTCCCCCATCAAACACTCCCAGGACAGGTACAGCACGGGGTTAGATACAGAGTAAAGCTCCCTCTACACTGTCCCCCATCAAACACTCCCAGGACAGGTACAGCACAGGGTTAGATACAGAGTAAAGCTCCCTCTACACTGTCCCCATCAAACACTCCCAGGACAGGTACAGCACGGGGTTAGATACAGAGTAAAGCTCCCTCTACACTGTCCCCCATCAAACACTCCCAGGACAGGTACAGCACGGGGTTAGATACAGAGTAAAGCTCCCTCTACACTGTCCCCATCAAACACTCCCAGGACAGGTACAGCACGGGGTTAGATACAGAGTAAAGCTCCCTCTCCACTGTCCC